>NC_086244.1:8871111-9173888 GCF_036321145.2 Pelmatolapia mariae | reverse complement strand
CCAAGTAGCTAAATAATTTCAGTGTTTTTCAAAACAAAAACAAAAAAAATGAATCATGTTTGTCATTCCTGTCAATCATTTTTATCTGGTTTTGCTATTCCTGCTGTCACTGAGGTATAAATAGCAATATCTGACCTGTTTGTGTTCTGTTTTTTGTCAGATTCGTGTTGATGGGCCTCCTCACGGTGGTGTTCAGTATGAAACGATCTCGGTTATCAAGGACGGGAGCCCTGTCCTCAGGGATATGGCCTTCTCTCTTGACCGCAACTACCTCTACGTCATGTCTGAGAGACAGGTAGGTGTTTGAAAGCTGCATGCTTGAAAATATGTGACGCAAGTGTCCATACATAAGAATAGATGGTTTTAATGTGCCTTTGTCTCTGTATACATATGTTCGAAATGTCAGGAATATTGTGCGAATGTGTGAGCTCCAGCAGGGTGCAAGATGGCCCACCTCTCAACATCAGCAATCCACCACCTACTGTTAGCTATAAATAACCGGGGTGGCACAGCAGGGGACATTGTGACAGCATTTGATAATGAAGGAGAACAATGAGGGCAGGGAAAACGAAATAGACAGACAAGGAAAAGATAAGGTACAATGAGAGTGGATGAAGGAGAAGAAGGGCAGAGACTGGCAGGTTGACTGGCTGCTTGAAGCATGGGAGAAAGAGTGATGATGGAAAAGGGACAGCTGGAGGAGTGTACGACTTAGAAGGAGAAGGAAAAAAATGGAGACAGAGTGCAAGGTCATCTTTTCACACTTCTAATGAAGTGGCACAGCACTGCAGTCTGGGTGGGCAGCAGCTGATAACCATCAATGCAACTGACATACTAAACAGGTAGAAGAAGTGTGAGGACACAAGGGTAAAAGGGGACACAAGGGCAGAGTAGAAGGGAGGAGATGCAAAGGAGGGGAAAACATGGTATGTTGGAAAAGAGATGACAACAGGAGGAGAAGAGAAGAGGAGCAGCTGCAGGGGAGCGTGGCAGCGTAGCAGCCCTAGAGAGAGACAACGTGCAAGGCTGTCAGTGTGAGGTGATAGATTGCCATCCTCTCCTCTTATCTCTTCTTTTAACACGCTCAAGAACTGGCCAGCTTTAGCTTATGGGTTGAATCCATGGTGGATGGATAACGTGTAAAAGAGCAATTTTGAAATGATGTCCAATTCAGAGACGGGAAAACGGAGGCGTAAATGTAGTACTACGTTTTTTTTTATCCTTCAGCACATGACTTACACTTTCTTTTTTTAATATAAAAACAAACACTTGAAAAGTTGCATAGTTCTAGCTGCCTACCTGATGTGAGAGTAACAATAAAGCCAAAGTCAGATCACTTCACCAGTAACAGCTCAGTACTTTGAGCAAAAAATATTCTAAGATTATTATTCTAGTTTATCTTTTTTTTGGTAAAGCTTGCTAAAGTCATCGCCACAAATATTCGGACAGTTACACAGTTTTCCCAATTTTGCCTCTGCACACTACCATTCTGGATTTTAAAAAGCAATCAAGATGCGACTGGAGTGCCGGCTTTAAGCTTTAATTTAAGGAGTTTAACAAGTACTGCAATAACTATTTAGGAATTACAACAATACATAGTCCCTCATTTTAAGAGCCCCAAATTTAATTAGACAGCTAACATTATTTTAAATAGAAATATTTTCAATACTTGGATGAAAATCTTTTGCAATCAGTGGCTGCCTAAATTCTAGATGCCATTCAGATCATCAAATGTTGTGCTGTTATGCCTTCACTGAAGAATATCCAGTTTCTTTCCCTTGATAAACTCTTGGGTAGCTTTTGCAATATGCTTTGGCTCATCATCCATTTGCACTGTCTGATCAGTTTTGCAGTATTAAGCTGAATATGAGCTCAGAATATAGCCCTGTATACTTCAGGATTTATCCTGCTACGTCTATCAGTAGTCACATTATCAGTAAACACCAGTCTCCTGGTTCCACTGGCAGCCGTACATGCCCATGCCATAACACTGCCTCCACTATGTTTGACAGATTATGTTATGGATCGTGAGCTGTTCTTTAATTTTAACCTTTTTTAAATACTCTCCTACCATCATCCTGGTACAAGTTTGTCTTTATTTCATGTATTTAAAGGGAAAACTTTAGTCATTTTACATGTTTTTATGATGTTGCTCTGCCGTCTTTCTTTTTCAGAATGTACCAGTGTGTTGATTTGGCCCTTCCTAAAGTTTGTGCTATTTCTTTAGGGTTTCTTTTGGTTTTTCATACTAATGGTGATGTTGTACAGTTGAATTGACACCTTATGCTGAGATTTCTTGTGAAGAGCTATCAAATGCAAGTTCAGTGTTTAGGATCAACTCCAGGTCTTTTATCTGGTTAATTTCTCGTGATATATTAAGGGAAACGGCCAATCATGTCCAATTATTTGCAGGCCTCTGAAAATTAGGACCATATATAAAAATTTTGATAATTACTAAAGGTTAATGCAGTCCTCATGTTAAATCCCTTGAATTAAAGCTTCAAGTCTTCAGTTCAGTCCAATATTGGCAGTTTGATTTAAAATCCAGAGTTAAAATTACAATTATTGTCAAAATAATTATAGGCCTAAATGTACATTGAAGGCCAAATTATACTATTCAAGTTCAGTTCAATTCAGTTTTATTTATATAGCGCCACATCACAGCAGCAGTCGCCTTAAAAGCACTTTATATTCTTAGGTAAAGACCCCACAATAATACAGTTTCTCAAGCCTCTTTATAAGTATTTATATAGTATATTAATCAAAAGATATAACTGTACATCTACTTTTTTGTTATTTTATGTTTGGAGGAGGTTTGCATAGATATATATATCTAAACAAAACATGTATATTGATATTAAATGAAATATAACAATGTCATGCATAAACATAAGATGCAGGTATCGGACAATGAACTGATGACTCTGTAGCAAGGGCCTGAGCAAGTAAAGAAGAGTTTGCACTGATTCTAAAGTCTCTTTCCCATATTTACTAAATCCTTTATTCTCACTTATTCTGCAGATGAAAGAAGCTTTTGATGTTGAGCTCATAACTGCTAGTCATCTGAATGAGAGGTGATCGTGGTGAATATTATTAGTATTCAGTGTAGGGATTCTTCTGTCTTCCTCTCTAGGGGTTAGGGAGGATCGAAGGAGACAGACACGCACACACATACTGAAACATGCTCAATTGCTTCAGGGATGTTGGCATGCATGTTGAAAGACACCTCTTGATAGTCATATCTGACAGTGTCTGTAGAGAGGTTGTGCATGTGACCCATATGGTCCTTTCAGTTGTTTTTCATACATTTGGCGGAAACATTTCAATCAGTGGCAAAGGAACGTTATGTTCATCTGCAGTAATATATATTTGGTTGCATTTTGGTATTTGCTTGTTCTAGGACATCCCCACTCATCCTTGTGCATATATGGAAAGTAAAAAACACTGAGATCAGCAACAAGAACAGAGTTGATACCAATGATAATAAATATGACCATTAAGTCAGATACACCATGTAAAGGAGTTTGTTTGAAAGTGGGTTGCAAAGCAGCTTGCAGATGTGCAGCAACTCTGGACAGGCTAAAGCAGCTTGAGTGGCATGTCTTATATGGGAAATACCAGCTGAATGCATAGAATGGTATCAGCTGAGCCATGAGCTCATTTTTCACAGCGGTGTACTGTGCTCAAAATTATCCTATTTTTTGGTATGTGATTCCGGTTAGGTAAAACCACATATTTTTTCGTATGAAGACCTTTCTTGCAAAGCTGTGATCCAAATATATTTTTGAGTATTCCGAGCCTGGATTTAAATTCACATTTGAATGTATTTTGTCTTGCCCAGTTTCGCTCTGATCAGAGTGATGAATAAATGATTAAAAATGCTTTTAGAACGCATTTATTTAACCAGTCTGTAATCACTATCCACTGTACAAAACACAACAACGTTAAACCAGCCCTTTCACTCGAATATTCAGTGGAAAACATCTATTTGACCTTTATCTCATCATAAGCTTAAATGTCACCTCGAGCTACACTTGTAGTCACACATCCAGGACATCACGAGCTATATCTTGTCTAAGCTCTACTTGTTCCCATGTGTCTGACTGATGCCATCTAAGGCCAAGCACATGGCGATGGGACACGGCAGGAACAAAGGAGGGATGATATCAAACGGAAACCAAGGCAGATTTGGCTCCAGTTGCATTTCCTACTCTGAATAACAAAGAAGTCCTCTGTGTTTGGCACAGTGGGAAATGGAGGGAACAGAGAGAGCAAGAGAGAGACAGACATTAAGGGGGAGACCGACAGAAATTGGGCGAGCAAGAGTAAAATTTGCTCAGCAAGGCCATGCTCCAGAATTTGGTCTCTCTCTCTTTCTCTCTCTCCCTCCTGTCCTCACACCCTCACACACAACACTCTGTGTTGTGGCTAAGAATTGTGGGATGTGCAAGGCCTCTGTGAATACAAACATGCAGACAGGCACTCACGGGGATGCACACACAGTCACACAAACAAAACACATGCTTCCCTTAATATTCATTTACATAGGTTTAGTCACAATGCACTGGTTCTCCTTATCATGTGTACACTCTTATAAAAACACTGGAACTGCACATACATGAAAACACCAATCTCTCAATATTGTAATGGCAAGTCCATAAGGCTCATGGAGACTTCATTACCTATAGCCTATTGCATGTGGATCTTCAGTCTGACTTGCACACAACCTTCCCCATGTAATATTTTAGCAAACTTTTTCTTTTCTCTTGTTTCATTTGTTTCTTTCTCACACTCTCACACAAGACACCATCACTGACTCACCTCCAAACATATTTAATAGCTCCCTTTTTCATATTTGATCCATCGTCCTGCCATGTTAAACTGTGCTTTTGTTTTGGAGATGCAATGACAATAGCATTCACCATATTAATGATGTGGTGAGATTGGCTCAATGCGAGGCAGTGCAGTGGAACTGATGAAAAGACCTGGCTCACTGGCTTTCTCTACTCCCTGAGCACTATATATGTGTGTGTGTGTGTGTGTGTGTGTGTTTGCCCTCCTGTAGGGGTATTGTATCATTACTGACAGTCCTGAAATACATAACAGCAGGTTTTCATCTCAAGATTTATCTGTGTGTATGCACTATGGTGCCTCTTTTGAATAATCTCAAGACATGCTGGTTTAATCAAATAAAATCATTTAATTTTATTAGGACTGACTTTGAAGTTTGTGCATTACAGATGTCCTTGTGCATCCCGTGATTTGGCAGATCCATTGTATGAATTTCTGCCAGATCACATGTTTGAGTCATGTTGTGCGAATTGTCTGCGCAACTGTTTTCTATATTTATACCAATAATCCAAAAATTTGGGGTCTTGGCTGTCATTGCTGTTTTGGGAGATTCGAGTGAGCTGCCGCCTAGACAGTCTTTTCCGTCTCAATGCGTCATATGTCTTACATTCCTGTAGCACCTCTGCATATATTGTATCAAAAGCGTTAGGCTTCGAAGTGAGTACCACATCTTCCTCTACATTTACAAAGCACACATGGTTATGCACCACATATTATCTTCAAAGGTTATTCTTTAATATTAATACTTGCAGCCACTTTACATGCATCAAAAAATAATCCAGTATTATAACAGTCTTTTCAGATTCTGCAATTAGATTGATAAAGTATTCATGTACAGTATGAATGGCAGCTGCAGTAGAGCTAAGCCACTGGTTTTGCCAGCTCATGGAAATTCAGTTTTTTGTATCTGCCATCTGGCTAATCCTCATAGTTGTTGTTATTGTTATTATTATTCATATTTTTATTATTATTGAATGAGGCAGCACAATGGCTTAGCTGACCTAATATCTTCATTCCAGAAGAGCTGGAATGGAGCTCAGACCATGAAACACTGTCCCCTCTTGTTTTCACCTTTACAACAGATAAAAAATCCTCTGCCTAGGATTCTATGGCTAGCATGCAGTACAGCATATGGTGGCTTATTAAAATCTTAAAATGAATTATTAAACATATTGGAAGCCAGTGTATAGAGACGTAAACAGGTGTAAGGTGGTCACTTTGTTGGCTTTTAAGTAAAAAAAAAAAGAAAAAAATTACTTATGGATTTTTGATGATAGACAAACTGTGGATATTATCAAGAGAATTGGCTGCTAGTCAGTATTGCATGTAGCGCTTCATGTAAGATGCGTTATCATTACTGCAGACATTCTGCCTGGTTTTCATGAGGGGTGGCACCTGGGCAAAGCATGCAGGAGGCAAGGCACATGAGAGAATCTCCAGAGAGTTAAATACTCTCTGGAGTTCTCACATGGTTCAGCCAGATATCATATGGACTTTGTACTGGGGAGCCGACAGGGTAAAGACCCTTTTATGCCTGATTCAACTGATTCATTTGCATTCTAACGTGCACCTCCTGTGGGTAATGTCTAGAAAGGTTCAAGGCTTCAGTATATGTGTGGAAAGAGCTTTTCTCTGTCTTTCTGTCATTACTAACTTCTCCTTTTTTCCAGTATACTTCTTTTATCAGGCTTTGTTTTCTTGAGAATGCAAACACACCCCTTTCTCTTTTTAAACCACAGAGGGCAGGTTTGTGTTTGAGTATGTACGTGTGTAGTTCTTGTGTAGTGTGCTGCTTTTGAGGAGTTTAGGTATATGGGAGAACATTCAAGCACACATGCCACTGTGGCCCACAGAAGACCCGAAGCAGCCTTTGTTTCTTTTTGTTGTTAGTTTATCAACAGAATGCAGCATACTGGGATAAATGGTGACAGCTACTCCAGTACTGATGGGGTCTTATAGGGCCTAGATTATCAACATTTGTATGACTCCCTTTCATGTCTTTTGTGGTGTTTTGTGCTGCTGTGTCTGTTGGCACTCGGGGCAAGCACTCATCACACATGGTTGAGAATCAGTGACTGTATTATTTCAGTTGCTTTGGTCAGCAGCCAGGCTATAATGTATTATTCATGGGGAATAATCAAGATTTATCATCTGAAAGGGTTTTGAAGTGATACCTGTGGCGTGGCCTTAGTTCTGTCTGAAAAAAGGTTTTTGAAAATACTGTTTTTTGGGGTTTTTTTTAAAAAAAGGAAACTCAGAGAAATCCTCACACAAAAAAACTGAAGTGGTTACTTTTTTATCTTGCTGTAATTAATCCCAAGAAAGGAGGCAGGTGTTGACTTTGTAATGGAGCTCAATGGTTTTTGTAATGTTTTATGGCTATGGTGTACAATGGTGCATAATAGACCTTAAAAGACTTAGTGTTTCCAGTGAAATAGTGTCCCTCTAATTGCTAGCTCTTTATAAGGATAAGTGTGAAATTCCTGCTAGCATGACCAACTGAGGGATACTGAGCTGGCTTGTAAAACAGACTCGTCTTTCATGGACAGACACACAGTCCTCCCCCTATAGAGGCGTTCAGCCATGTGCTGCTGTCACTCTCCAATACACTCTTGGCTCTTTAGCAAACATTAAACCCCCTCAGCCTCCAATCCTTGTATTCCATCCTTTCTCCCTTAGCCAGCTTCATATATGGAACAGCAACATTACAGCTCACAGATTATCAAAAAGAAAAGAAGACCTCTTTTCCAGGCCTGGCAATTTCCTCCAGGTACTCAGCTGTGAAATTTGAAATCCATGCATGAATTCTTTCTTTTTTTAAACCTTTTTTTTTTGTAGGAGGTCTGCTCGCAACCTGTTCTAACACCAACCTCCCCCATTTCCTCCCCCCTAGATTTTTCTGTTTCCCTACCTCCCTTGAACCTTTGTTTGGCTGGTGTGGTTAGATTAGGTGGAAATGGGTTCAGTGGTTACGACAGGAGTAAATAGGATTCATTCACTTCTCATCCAAGCTTAGATTAGCTGACATGCTACTGGCTCATTATTAAAGAAGACTTCGGTGTATGTAGCACACACGTGTGACATGGAACACATTGTAGCTAATAACAAGCAATCCGCGTTTGCTCTACTATAGATCTAGCTTCTGCAAATTTCGAGAAAGCGACTAGCAGCGATGTTGCCAGAAAGCCTTTTGTTTCCTAGATTTTTTGTATCTCGCTTTTTGCAGACTCAAACACATATATTTAAAATTATTCATGTAAAAAAATATATATTTTATGAAACACTGCAGGGAATGCTTCTAGCCCAGCTCTACACGCTCTTTGTTTCCCTAAGTCTCTACAACACAGGTGGTGAGTACAAAGAGAGCATGCGATAATAAATCTTGAAATAAACCAGCATTATCATTTAGGTATATATATCTGCACTTTCCTGTTGGGTTTTTTTGTGTTTTTCGTGACTTGGTGAGAGTGAGTGGGTGTGTGTTTGTATGTTTCCCCAAATGTTCTCGTCAGAAAGCAAAAGTTCAAACCAAAAAATTAATACAGACCAAAAGCGACATGAGATTAGCACTTTACTGAGCTTCTTTCCACACCATCTTTCTCCCTTCTCATTTTGTCAGGAGGGAGTAACAAAAAGGGATTCTGGCATCTACCTCAGCAAGTGCTGCCTTGCACATGGTCCCTTGACCCCGTGTTTGCCCCAGGGCAGTCTAGCTAGCACACAGCTGCACGAAGATGATTCAGGCGTTTGACTCTTGACCCTTAAATCTGTTTTTTTTCCCTCACCAATCTGTCTATCTATGACTCTCAGATAAAGAGTCCCAATAACTTAACTATATACCATTACAGCACAGAGGACAATGATGAAGTTGCTTTTGGGAATATAGATCTGCTGTTGTGCTGAATTCAGTTATCATTGCTATAAAGTTCTGCAGCCATCTCACTCCTCGAGTCTTTCCTCAGTCCCATTTGAACACAGTTCACTTTCAGAAAGCAGAATGCTGAATATTTTCCTCTGCTACCCCTGAATGTGCAACTCATTTCCAAATCCCACAGACTGTAAGAATAGATTTCCCTCAAATGTTCCTGAGTGTTGCCTAATTCCCAAGTTGTATGTAACTGGCTTTTGAGCTGCATGAATGTAAGTTGTTTTTTTAGGATCTATTGTACCTAACTTGACTTCAACTGAGATTAAATGAGGACTGTTTTCTATAAACAACTGACAAAAAACAAGAGGTCCTTTATATGTTTGACAACAATGAAGAAGATGGGCATGAACAAATGGTTTGTAAACTGTCATCTCATGGGCCATCATATAGACTACATATCTACATTTGATCACACCCTTAAGGATGATGAGGGAGGATTTAGCTTACAGGTGTCTGTTTTTCACCAGACATCTCTGGGACGTCTTGCTGTCAGTCAGACAACAGACACTGGCCTTGATGGATTGGCCACCATGTTTTATCTGGGATGTAAGCACAACAGCGGGGTCAGTTTGGCAACCATTGGAGTGAGGGCCAGCAAATTAATCGCATGACTGCTTACTTACCCAGGTGCTCCACAGTTTAAACAGGGGCCTGGAGCTGTAGCTTAGAAGCTTGAGCTTAGTTTCTTAGCTGCTTCCCTGACAACTTCACTTGATATTGACACCTGGACAAATTAGGATAAATTCCCCTGTCAATACAGACATCCAATGTTATTGATGATGCCATTTAGCTTTTCATTCTGAAGAAACTAGTTTCAGCACTGTCTCTCCACTTGTCAAACTCCCTCGATCAGAAGCTTTGTTGTGTATCCATATATATGTGTCTGTTGCATGCATGTGTTGATTTCGTTTCCTTTTAAAATAATCTGACCACAAGTTATTAGATTTAGTTATAGCTGCCTTAAATTAGCACTTTCACTACATTTCTTGCACGTTTAGAGCACTATTATTTATCATATGCATTAGTTTGCACATTAATCATAATTACTGAGTGTCACTGTAAACCAGGCTGATTTTCACCTGCTATCCTGTGATCGAGACTGTAAAAACCAATTAAGTCATTTAATTGGAGCCTGACTGGCACATAGCTGTATTGGGCTCTATATTGGGATCTGCCTATATGTTGACTGATGTGAACTTTAATATTACAGAACCTAATGCAGAAAAAGATACTTGGGACCAATTTAGACATAGTTTCAGCAGTGCCTGCAGCACATAGAGCACACCAGGCATGATGGTTGACCAGACAGTGCTGAGTCAAGTGGAAATTTTAATTTAAGCTACTATTGAAATAGATAAGTACGTGTGAAGATTTGTTATCTTCATGACACTGCAAGTAAAAAGAAAGTGTTTTGGCTTAAACTACCTTTTCCAAGAATATTTGATGTTCCCCTATTTCATTTCCCCTTTTCTAAACGTTACATGCATGAGTGTTGACACACATTCACATGTTTGGTTTAATGGACATTTCTTTTATTGTTTAATCTGTATGCAATGTTATTAAATCTTTTGGTCAAAGCTTGTATGAGGTCTAAGGGTTGACTGACTGCGTCAGACTGAAAGAGTCGCTTATGGTCGAGGTAGAGACACCTCTACATACTAGTCAGCTATTTCTTTCTCATTATGACTTTTTATGTTTGTCACCCTTTTTACTATGATCTAGAGATGTTTTACACGTCTGAATGTCAAGCCATGTTTTCTCCGTTTGCACTAGCCCACCTAACAAAGGCACCTCATTTGCATTAGTCCCTGAGCAGGCATTGTTAATTGACTTAAGCTAGGATTAGTGTTAATCAGGTTTTGTGCCCTGGAACCATTGGCCAATCCTAACCTCATTATTTGATAGCAGCACACGTCCTGTCAGCCCCCATCAAGCTGTTAATTAATAGAAGCCCGTGCACACCAGTGCACCCCAGCCTGCACTCCCTCTCATTTTCCCCTCTCCCACCCTCACATCTCAGCTCCTGCTGTGTCAGTGGAGGTCAGTATAAAGAAATATACAGCTTGATCTCTGTTTCAGGTGAAATGCTCTGCAAATGAGTACATTTTTAGACACATGTGCATACCTATGTCAGGGCTGTGTATTGCTTTGTGATCATGTAAGTTTGCACGTCTCTCAGTGCCAGTTTAAACCTCGTGGCTGTCTCCCACCCCAACTCCTCTGCTGGCGACATTCACTGGCCCTGTGACATAATATGAGGTAATAAGGGTACCTCATCCTTAGAGACTCTGACATCTCTGCTTCTGCTTGTCTGCAGTCGACTGCTGCTTCCATGCAGTAGCCCCTGACCAAAATGGTTTTTTTTAAAACAGTTGAACCTGTTCTCTCTGTGTAGAATCTGTACTTCCACTTTGGTGCTGATTATTGCAAAATTTTCCAAAACATAATCACATATTACTTAGAGAGTAAATTAGTGTTTTACAAAGGAAGCTAATTACAAATATTTTGAAATAAACATTCAAAAGATGAGGCCAGTCGAAGGCAGAAAGTCATCACTAAAGGTAGCCTTGAGTAGCACACTTATTCTTGAGCTTGTTGAAAGCCCCTCATCATTTATACAAATACTGTTTATCTCTGATTAACCTCCTATTTCATTCCTAAAGTTGCTTCTGTTTCTTTGTTGCTTCTGTTTCTTTTTGTCTCATTGTGCTTCCATTTGAGAGGATCCACTTTTTTGAATTTGTGTCTGGGGTGTTTTTTTGTTGTTGTTTTTTTAACTCATGAGTGCATATATGCCTGTACACTTTGTCACATTGGAGAATGTGAGCCAAAGTAACAGTCCAGCACCAATCCTGCCAGAATAATCAGCTCTGTAATTAAGAGCTGTGAGTATGTCAACTGTCTTCATACAACCCCCCCCACCCCCCCCACCCCCCCACCCTTTCTGTCTCTTTCACTCTCACTGTCTGACTGCCTCTATAATGGCACAGCATTTGTCTGTTTCCTCCCTGCGCCTATGCAGAATGCTCATGACATTTATTGTGAAACTAATGGCAGTGCTTCAGTCCTCCTAATTGTAGGCTTTAATTGCAATAATTATTTACAAGCCTAATTAGAGCCTAGAGAGTGTCAGGGAGAAACAGGAGTGCCAGTTGAAGGAATCACAACAGGGTTTGTCAGGAGCCAGGCAAAGAGTAAAGTGAATGTGGTGGCATTGTTTGGTCTATAATTGGGGAAGGCAATGTCTGGAAGTCTTGCGTACTCCCGCTTTTTCCCTTTTTTTTTTTTTTTTTTTTTTTTTTTTTACATCTCTTGGTTGCCTTTTTTCTTAGTATTCTCAAAGTGTAGTGTATTGTACATGGTTTTTGAAAGTGAGCCCACACATGACTGGATAACAGCAGGCTCTGTCCCCTGCACTGTTTTAAAGGTGCTTATATAGAGGTCTCTGGCTGACTCTGTAGACTGAGCTTTATTACTTGAGGAAGGGAGATACTCTTTTTTTTTTTCAACACTGCCAGCTGCTTTGTAAGAGGCGAAGATATATGTGCACACATGTGAATGCATTTACATTCATTTGTCAATGAGTACATGTGTTGCTGTTTGGGTTAAGTTAATTTACCACAGTTTGGCGTAGTAGCTCAGGAGGTCCTTTGTGTGTGTGTGTATGTGTCTTTTACTGAGTGATGTGGCCATGCTGCCAGGCCTGCAATATGCTCTTTGTCTGTCCTTCACAAGGCCAGTCTTAGTAAACAGGCTACAGCAGGAGAGTGTCTTTTTTTTGATGGGTTAGCCATGGCAGCTCAACCCTTTCTTCTCTTTCTTCCCTTCTGTTTGCTAAGGTTGTGTAACACATTCTCAAATTTTTCCTCCTTCATTCCTCCTTTTCTCTTCTCTCTTTTTTCCCTCTCCTGTCAGAACAGCGTCCGATGGGAGAACTCAATCCCACACTGCCATTCTCCTAACCCCTGCGGCTCACTTTGACAAAACTGTCAGCCTGAGCCCAAGTGATGGATGTAGTATTGTACAGTGCGGGTTTACGTTGGGATATGTGTATTTATGTGTGACAGTTAGGGTGTTTTGTGACGTTAAAAGAAGACTGGTACCCTATTTCAGACTTTTATTGGACAAAAGAACAGCAATATATGCATGAAAATCAATAAATATACCATACAACTTACAAATGTGTACTATTTTTATTTACTCGTATTCATCTTTAAATCCACCTTGAAGAACTTTAGATTTAGATGGGTGGGCCTGGAAATGGGAATAGTAAATTATACCCCTCACATAAGAACTTATGTAGCAAATATTAAAGAAATAACTTTCTGTAACACGCACATCCTAATATACACAAAAACAGATTTATCTCTGACTGCTCAGACATGTGCAGACATACATTTTGTTAAAGAAGGTAGATGAATGTGCAGGGAAGCGTTCCCTATCTGTAAGGCAATATTTGAGGAGAAATATTAGAAAGAGAACAGGCAAGATAAGACTAGTGATTTAAACAGTATGCCTGCTGACAGCCTGTTGAAATATTACTCTTTTTGGTGACTTGTAAATCGGATATTTGTAGCCAGAAAGATCACATAGTGGTAAAAGATAGGGTCATATAGTGGCAGTCGTAGGGGATTTTGAGTAGGGAAAAAAAAGTACTACAACTAAAATTGGTAGCTAAATCGAATCGCAAATTTTGTTACCTACACACTGAATTTAGGTGGCACCCAGAGCTGTTTAAACTTTATATGTGTAACCAAAAACACTATACCTCGGAGGCAAAACGTTTATTTATTTCACACTTTCCAAAAGCAGCTGGGGAGCAGTTAATTTGGTTGCACAGAAGCAGCTGTCTAAGAATCGAGGGATGGGAGGGAGAAGGAGACAGAGGGTAGAGAGAGAAGAAAGACGAAGAGAGTGAGACACAAAAGCAGTTTGGTCTCATTATGTTGATTTTTTTCTTTCTTTCCTCTTCTGCCAAACAAAAACACCCAGGCACTTTCAGACGCACCAACAAAGATCACTCACTGCTTTCTTTCTCCTTCGCACCACAGAGTTTCTTTATAGGCAAAGCTGATGATTTTCACTCAACTGCAGACGCATCTTTCGCCCGTAACCTTTGTGTCTGTATTTTTCTTATAGACTCAAATTGAATTCAATCACAAGCACTATTACAGGTGCTAAGAAAGTCTTTCAGCCTCAATAATACTTCAACATATGAACTCCAGCTGAGGAGTGTTTTAGTGTGCGTTTTACAAATGCAAATAAATACACAATCCATATGTGCATGCATGCATCTAGATAAAGATACCTATACGACAAAGCTATACACACACACGCATACACAAACATAGGCTGGGATTGCTATTCTTTACCACCTGAGCCTAGTTATCAATGCCTCCCACCCTAACATTAATTTGGGTACAAACGCACACAGACCCACATGCACAGAAGCTTACCCTTACCCACAAGCAACAGCCCTGAGAGCAGTGGGGTGTAACCAAACCCTTCATTTGTATGTACATCATGTACACTGGGAGAAATGCTGAGACAAAGAGAACAAACATGCTCACATGCATGCACGCATACACACACACACACACACTGTTGCACACAGAGGCACACACACACACACACACACACAAAAATCTAACACACTCAGACATGCACTGTGGAGTACCTCTGTGGATCAGAATTCATTTCTGTCTGCTTTTTCCCCTCCAAATCAATACCCCCGTCGGTCGACAGACAGCCATAAGTGTGCCAAGGAGGCTCTCTTGCCTTCACACCCTCCCCATATGCACACACATGCACACACACATCCACATACACAGACACACTCATGGCTGTTGATGTGTGATGGCCTCTGCTGCTTCCTTATTAACTCCTCACATGCTGACTGAAGCATACACCTCATTACTGGCTGCATTGACAATCTGGCACCCTACTGAGAGGCACTCACACAAGTTGGACTTGGACAGACAGGCCAGAGATGGATCGAAAGACAAAGAGGTACAGTGAAGCGACCAATATAAAATAAATGTGACATAGACAAGCAGTCCAGACAGGTGGGTAAAAATAACGCAAAGCAGGTAGATTGAAAGGCAAGAAAATGCATCCAATAATGATGGCTGAAGCTTTGCAAAAAGACATTGTGACTTTTAATCATTAAGGCTGACCTGGAAAGATGCAAGAATAGGATTAAATGTAGGATTCACAAAAAAACATTTGTTAATGTTGATGTAAGTATCACTCATAGAAAGACGTTTATTATATATGCATTACTTTCCTTTCAGCTGCAGGTTAAGTACACTTGATCTGAATCTTTCACATCAACCTTTTTACCTGAATTAACTAAAGTTTTTCTAATACACTGGTAATTTCATATCATATTATTACTTCACTTGACTGCTGTTCCAGATAACCTATACTGTTAGTATCAGTGTCTTCCATGAAGTCTCACTGTTTCTTAGTGGTTAGTGGCTTAGTGTTGCCATTTATGAATTCAGTGTGTCAAAAATGTGCTCTCTAAGTGCAAACCCCCTAATTAACAGGCTTCATTTACAATATAATGCAGAAAAACTTAATTCCTCATGATATGATACGGATATACAGAATAACAAGAGACAAATATATATCATTTCAGCCTGCAATGAAGTACCAAAAAGACACATTTATGTAAGTCTTTGAAATAATAAATTATGGTTAAATCTAATTTCAGTATGCAAGAACAGGATGTGTCATCACTCTAAGTCAGAGTGTCATATCTGTCTTTGCATGAGTACACACACTCACACATGCACACTCAAAAATATTCTTTGGCGCTTTCACAGCTCCCTGTGCCCATTTCTTAAATGTCAGTGTGGGCCTTTAAACCAGTTGCCAGTGAGCAAGCATAGTAGAGGGGGGCTGAGAGTTCAAAGTGGTCAGGCAGCATGGATGTAATTTCCTCCTTTTAGCCTCCTGACTGAATTACTGAGCAAAGAGGCCACCTCGACTGGGAGCTGCAAAGGAGAGGGAACACTGGAGCGTGGAAGAGTGTGTTCAAGACAGGGAAAAACGTAAGGGAGGAGATGAGAAGATAAGTGAAAAAAGACAGTAAAGGGTCAGGAAAAGAGCAAGGGACTTTAACATAATATCGCCAAATCAGTCCTAACATCTTTATCTTGTGTAATAAGGTGCAAATGGTACGTGGAAAGAAGTAACAGCCATGCTGGTATCATTTGCAATGCTTAAGATTCAAGTGATCAAGTGATGTCATGCACAAGTAAATAAACATATTTTTCCCTTGCTGGTGTTTTGCTAAGATTATTAACATGCACAAAATCAGATTTCTGTCAATGCTTTAGTTTTTCAGTGCAAGTTAACAGTGCTGAGGGCATGAAAGCTGTTAACATTGAGAGCTTCAGTGATCTACAATATATGCAAAGCCACAGTTGAGGTACAAATAAACAGTAGAAAAATACACAGGCTTTTGGAACGAGCCAATTCCCCACCTCTTTTTACCCAAAAAGAGAATTGAAGCCATACATAATTGATACACTCCCAGCTGTATTGACTGGTTGTATTTTTCGTCCTCCTCACTGGTCGATTCCCTCACTCCATTATTTCTACACTTGCTCTCCCTCCACTGCCTCACAGGCCCCTGTGACTCCTCCCTCTAGTCCTCCAGCCTGTAATACCTAAACACACACTCACAAACACACATAAACAAAGATAAGGAGGCAGTCCCATCTCCCTCCTCCACTGTCCGATTGCCCAATGCCCCATTTTGTTTTTGAGACACACAGTTGTCAGTCAGTCCAGGGGATGCATGCAGAAATTCAATGCAATGCATGCACAGCTGTATTATGTATGTGGTCTGTTTGGTGTGTGTTTACATGCATGTCCATCAGAAAAGGTATTTCCATGCATCTTTTTACACACGAACACTGCATCTAAGCAAAGGTTTATGTACTGCCGGGAGGCCTAATGACATGTCTTGGGAGATTTTTTTTTTTTTTTTTTTACAAAATATAAATATTCACATCACATGATACTGTAGACGCTGAATTAATACTAAGTCCATGTTTTTTGGGGGGTGGATTGTGTTTTTTAGAATAATTTGACCAACCTGTATATGCTTATTGTCACTAACTCTCCTGCCAAAAGGATTTAGTCATTTAATGGCATTTAAATTGGGTAAGAGAATTATCTGGATGTATTCCTAAACAACAAACACCCAAACAGTTATTCTAAGTTAAGAGATGCTAGGTGGAAAGCATTAAACTGTATTATTACCACTTTACTTATGTACTTATTGTTCCTGGGTTAGCATTGACACATAATAGACATTCAGCATCAGAGTTCAAACTGCGGTCAGTAGGCACACGCTTGACCTGCTCCTTCCCTTTTTTTCTGCCTGGCAGTTTGTCTCCTGCCAGTCTGTTATTTCTTATGAGCTGCCAAGGGCCACGCCTCCCCAGGACCAAGGGGCATGAGAGGGCTAAAGACCTAATGTGGGGTAGATATTGATGCTGTTTGATATAAAAAGCTAACAGTATTGTCTTGATATCCACCTTGGCTTAGTTTAAGTTCAGAATAAGTTAGCATGGCCATCTTTGTTGTTGTGTATGGATTCCAGTCCCTCTTTTTTATCCATCTTTTTTTATTATTATTAAATCCAGCTTTGTAGTGCTGCAATGTCTTGAGTTTTTAGTTCACTCAAATCTCTGAGCATGGGCAAAATCCAATAGTTAAGTAAGTGCATGTGTATGTGCAAGCATTTTCTCTCTGAGTAGGTGAATACACACACATAAATAAGGAAGTGGATTCACTGAGAGCACTGGCTGTGACAAAAAAGGTTAAAAGCTCCCAATTTCACACCCAATCATTTCTGGAGTATGGAAGATGGCTGCTTGTAGATGAGGCAAGCTGTATCATTTCATTTTGTTGGAGTCTTTGCTACTGTGGTTAGCTTTTTAAAATCAATGACTAATACCTACTCTGAATGTTATTGCGTTTACTTCAAAACCAGTTAGTTTGAAAGCCACCCAGTATAAAAGGGTCTGACCTTCATAAAAACACTAATACAAAATAGTACCACATCTTCCACTGAATCTTTCCTGTTTTTATGCCTGTATCCAGAACCTTCTCTACATTAATCCTGTAGATGGCTTTTTAATAGATGCTATACAGTGGGGAAAAAAAATCAATATTCTGGATTCCTACACAAAATGTGTGTCTCTCAAATTGTAACAAAGCCCTCTAGCATTTGTAACAATAAAACCAACAAACAAGCACTCTAAAAGCAGTTCCTTTTAGCACTGAACAGCACGTGCGTAGCTACAGTGTATCTTCTTAGTGGGGTTTTTTTTGTTTCATTTGTTTTTTAATGCACAAGATGAGGAGTATTATTATGCATTGTTATTATATTCATATGTAGCAGTAGCTGTAACTAATTGCTTTAACACATCTGCTCTTGGAATGCTGGCTTTAAGCTGTCATCAAAGCTTCCAGCTGTTGTGGTATCGTTGCACAACTCAGCTCGCCACCAAAGGATCAGATCTTGTCCACCCCCAGCATCCAAGAGCATGCCCTCATTTTGTCCTTAATCACGCTGGGTGTAATTGGTGAGGGTCTTGATGCCTGATTATCCTTGGAACAGCCATAATGCATAACCCCTCACCTCCGTTATCAGGTCCAGCCATGTATAGGATGGATGTTGATGATTAACATGAACCACTGACCGACCTCGGTGTAAGACTGCAGAAGAAGTAAATTATTCTCATATTCAGTCTTAAAAACTTCTATAAAACAAGTTGAAGTCAGAGGGGATGGATGAACCTTTTTTTTTTTTTCATATGCAAACTTGAGAGAATGTGAATCCTCGTGGGTGGATGTCAGTGAGCTAGAGGAGATGGCTCTGCCTAGAGAGTACGGTGGGCAGATTTTCCTGAGTTGAGGACAAGAAGACCAGTGGGAGGAGGACAGGGTGAAACAGAGGGAAGGAGATATAGCTGCTGTCCTAAGGAAGAGCCTCAGCAGGATTACTAAAGCAGATTAAAGGGTGGCCTGTCAGGCAAAAACGGCTGAGATGTCCTTGTAGGTAGCCTGAATACAAGAAAAAAACTGGCTGCGGGGTCACTGTGAGAGTAAGAGACTCATAAGCCTGTATTTTTCATATGTTTTCATCTATTTCAGCTACAAGTATTTGCTCTGCTTTTGAGCTTTAGTCATTAAGCTGGCTCAAACTGTTTCTCTGTCTCACTCACACACATACAATTACACACAAAAACACACATACAAGCAGACACACACTCTCAGATACACCCCTCCCATGCTTACCCTCATTCTCTCTGCTGGAATGGGTATTGTGTTCATGATCGATGTGCCTCATTCCAGTGACGTGGCAGCCTGGCTAACTCTCATTAAAAATGGATAGGGTGTAGAGGAGCCGCCAGTGTGTGTGTCTACATGTTTAAAAGGAGGTGTAGGTGGCAGGAAGTCCCAGAGGTGCCAGCTGTTTACCGTGCACTGCTCAAGGTTTCGAAGGTTGGAGGGATTATTGGTGGTGGTAGATGAAGGGGAGGGCGGGGGCGGGGGCGGGGGCGGGGGGGGGGGGTCCTGAGGTCAGAGCCAGGGCTGTTACCTTGGTAACAATTGCAAAATAGCTTCCTCTCCATTACTGGTGATGGTGGGATTTTTCTCTTTTTGTTGCTTTCTCTTTTTTGCTCAGCCTTGTGAGGCACATCTGGCAATACAGAGACTTGGTCCCATCAGAGCACAGGGCAATGGGCTGTTTCTACTTTACTTTGTCTTCCTTTATCTTAAACCCCCCCCTCCCAAAAAACTCTTCTTTTCCATCTTCTCTTCAAACTCTGCTCCTGTACTGCCTCCCTATCCATCACGGAAGTGCAGTGCATGACTTGTTCCCAGGACAGCAGAGCAGAAATGGAGTCACCATTCATTCTTAGTCACAGATTGTGTGGAACAGATGAGACTGTTCCTGCTGCTCTCTAATCAGCAAACACTGCAAGCCCCACTTGGGTGCCACATCCAAATGTTTCTGTCCCCTGTTATACTCCAAACAGCCTGGGAAAACACATTGGGGTTTTCCTCTTTACTGAATATCACTACTTCTGTTTCAGTGCCACCAGACTATCAACTGTCTGTTTTTGGGAGGTTTTTTGTCTTGAGTGCCACTGCAGCAAAAATAGTTGAATTTTATATTTTATAATCCTACATAACAAAAGTTCACAATGTTAGTGGCCTCTAATGGCAGCAAGAGTTGCCCAGTACAGTTCACAAAAAAGATGTTCGGTGACATTAAAAAATAATGCCCTTCTCAGTCCGCTGCAGTTGTATAATTTGATGGGTTAATAAAAATTTAGTATTTTTACATAAAAGGATATCCTGATGTTAAGGGTGGCCATTAATAATGCTAGCCAAATCTGTAGCTATACTTTTCAGTAAACAAAAGCGCTCTTCTATTATAATAATGAAAGCTGAAGGTTTTGTTTTCAGCGTGAGGCTTTGAAAGAGAAGAAGCTGTTTTAACCTTAGACTGTGACTGTCAGTCACCCAGGTCGCTCCAGTATGCAGCCCCGCTGTAGCCGCTTTGGTTGAATAACCCCCTGCTAGGGTCATCTTAAGCTGGAATTTTATTAGCATTCATTTGAGTAGCACACAGTGCATCTTTACTGACAATGTTCAGTTTACCTTATAGGTCAGCTGTGGGTATGAATGTGTTCTGGGAACCTAGAGGAAGAGAAAGTTTAAGGCATTATTAGATCACATGCAGGCCTCTTGGTCTTCTTTGAAAACACAACAACAATCTGCACATCCGTTGCAGCGTTGTGCACGTGTGCATTCAAATACGCGCGCGCACACACACACACGCACAGACTCACAGTTGGAGAAGGGGCTTCATTGTGCAGCCCTGCTGTTTTGAGTGACTGTAGCGTGTGCTGGGCAACAGCTGCTGTGATCCCCCACTACCCTCCCACACCACATTCCCCTCACCTACACTCTGTGCTACTGGCTCATGCTGGTCTAAAACATCAATACCCTCGCAGCGACATAGACGCGCAATATTTATTTACAACACACATTTACGGTGCACATGAGTAGTCTCTTATTTTGTGTGGGGGTTTTTTTTTCACTTCTCATCTTTTTGTTTTCTCTTTACCTCCCTCCCCTTCTTTTCTCTGGCCTTTTTGTTCTTCAGTCTGTACTGTATCAGCTGACAGCCTTCTGTGTCTGTCAGTCTTTAAACACTGCTCCATAAGGGACACCCCAAGCTCCCCTCACTATTCTCTGACTTTCCCCCACTGACAGCTGTCTCTACAGTGTAACCCTTTCATGGGTCTGGGCCTCTGTGAAAGTAATAGTATAAAGTTTCAGCAGCCTCGTGCATGTTTTGAGAAGGATCTGACGACTTTCTTTGGTTAAGAGAGATTCAGAGGCTTTGTGATATATACACACACAGACTGAGTTGCTGCTTCCTCAGCCAAGTCTAGTTCCTGGTGGGCTTGTTTGTCATCGGTTGCAGCTTCTGCTGCTGATGTGACCTCGTCTGCAGCTCATTACAGCATGCCACCTGTTTGTCCCGAAGCTAAGAAAGACACACACACACACAGACACACACAATAATAGAGTTTGTTGAGTTGACAGGGGGTTAATCTAACTGGAGTGTCCATGGTGGAACTGCCACACAAACTGTCAACTTCCCACCGTGTCAGTGGCTTTCTTTGTCCTCTGGGCTTGTCTTTCTGTAGGACCAGGCAGGCACTATGATGAGCTTCCGAGTAGCAAGCACTAAACAAAGAAACACTGGAACAGGTATAGCTCATAGGTTTTACAGCATCTGACAGGTTTGCTGACTATAACATTTCAGAATCCATGCAATAACAGATGCATGTTTCAAATTTTACTGTCAGCTCTTTGTAAAGTTTCAACACTGTGTACCATAAAAGAAAGGATTTTGATGAACACCCAGCTGTTATTTCTAACTGACAGTTAATTCCAGTCCATGGTGCTAACAGCAATTATTATCACCCAGTTGTGAGTGATATGCACAGGGTCAAAAAACACTTGAAAGGTGCTATTTGCACCCTTCATTCGATCCATCACATTTTACAGAGGAGTCACTTATTAGGCATTGGTGTGATCCTGAGGTTTGCATCTGAACAGGGCAAACACTGTCAGAGCTAGCACTTATCATCCAACACGCCACTTGCCAAGAGATTGAAAGACATACAAAACTGGAAATGAATCTGTGTCAGACTCTAAAATTCACTGATTCAGCCCCCGCTTTTCTTATGCCATTTTCATCTGCTGAGCAGTATTGAGGTTTTTTGGCTTGATGTTACAGTAGATGTACATTTACAGACGGACACCCACACACACACAAGCGCACAGAAACCTTTGACTCTGAAGCCCTCTAAGCTAGACAAACAGAAGGAAGGTCGTTCGAGACAGCAGCACCACATCAGACAGACAACTAGATTCAGATGCATAAACACTCATGCTCTTGTGTATATAAAACCTACACACTGGAGATAAGTGTGTGTTACGTAGCAGCTGAAAATAGGCCCAGATTGTGGTGCACACGTTGGCAAACAAGCTGTGAAGTTTGTTCTTCTCTAGTGTGTTGTGTTTACATAGGTTATGGAACATCTCAACCCTGAATAAAACAATATCAGTCAAATCAAGTTCATACAGTGAGCACTAGGATATTTTTTTTTATTTTTTATGCGACTCTACTCAAATAGCACTGTGTGGGTTAGTGTGTGTGGGTTAGTGTGATATGGGGGTGTGTTTGGTTTCCACTGAAAGCGCTTAATCATATCTATTGTTGCTGACACTTTCAACATGTAATACTGAAATACAGCACAGCTTTAATTGTTACTTTCCAGTTTTAATAGTCATGCTGCAGGCCTCTACTTTTTTAATAACATTGATAATTTCAAAAGTTTATCTTTTCTTTGTTTAGTTTAGATATAGTTCTTTTATACTCTTCAATACACTTGACTCTAACTCTCTTCCTAACACATTTTACACTTCTGTCATCAAGTTGTACTTTGAACACTCTCTTGAGAAAAACGTCTGTCACTACTCCTCCATGTGTTGGTGTGTTTGCACAGGCCATACCTAGGTGGACAGATGCCCTGGTGCAGACAAAAACCCATTGATGGCAGAAAAACAGATTTCTCTTGCCAACTGATCCCAGCTGTTCAGTAGTTTTTATGGCTTTAAGATAAAGGCAACAGTTGCTTGGGCAGTTGGCATCTCACACATCAGTATACAGGGGCATAGTGTAGCCAAACATTTTGAGGCACATCATTCTCTGCAACAGGTCCACAACAAACAATAACACTGTTTAATAGGGATGGAGGGGTAATGGTGCGTGTCACATTATTACATTTCATAACATAGATTAACTGTGTCAAAACATTGCACATTAATTAATAGTTTCACTGGCGTCTGTCTGTGTGGGACTGAGCATGCTCACACACAAACACATGCATACTCGGAGATCTTTGTTGTGCGTTTTGTAACGCTTTTCTGGCTGCACTGAGACAATGACGTTTTAATGTGTTTTCAGGTTACCCAAGTTCCCATCGAGTCATGTGAGCAGTACGGGACATGTGGAGAGTGCCTGAGCTCTGGGGATCCACACTGTGGTTGGTGTGTTCTTCATAATATGTGAGTATCCCTGAGTAGCTGTCATGTCTATTTGCATCCATATGTCCATTTTCTACCAGTTATCTGCATCCAGAACATGAGGGCAGTTGTCTGCTTTTTACCATGCACCGCTCCATATTTAGAGTGGTTTGTTGTGTTTGTTCAGTTTTTTCAGTTCAGACAGATTTTGTTAGATGTCCCTTAAAATGTCCTTCACTTTGCCCACGCAAAGGCAGACAGGTTATTTCCCTAATGTTTGTCTCTGATGAGATACAGTTTAAGGAAAGGAGACAGCATTTGACTGAAAATGGATAATTGTGCCTCAGAGATGGCTCAGAGCTTCTTGTTGCTGCCATAGTCATTGCAGCTTTATTCTGACATGACTTGATATTTACAGGAAATGATACCACTCATGTTATATATATTTGAATGGAATTTAAAAAGACAGGCAACATCAGACCAAAGAGATCGATCAGAAAGTTTAAAGATCATAGTATAAAGCGCTGAGAATATGCATAGAAAGCATGAGTGACACCTGCTGGAGCTCAATAATTACTGCAACAAAATTAACCTTCAAAATGACAGGAAGAAGGGAGAAACAGATCCGGGAAAAATATGTGTGTGTATGTATTCATCTGAAAAAGCAACTGATATGTGAATATTTAGATGAAACAATGTAAAAGGCAGAGTGGAATACAGACAATTAATACTGAACAGTAAAAAAAGCTGAAAGATTTTCAGCTCTGACTCCCTCTCCTGCTTTGTTTCTTAAGTACACAGATTTTATTGGAGTTTTTTCTTAGTTACTGTGTCCCCATTTGAAGCCCCTCTAAATACAGACCCACTCTGTAAAGGTATAGCTGAATATTTGTGTGTGTGTCAAAGCACTGCTGCAATCATCATTATCATGATGGCAGCCCCTGCAAAGTGCACTTAAAGTAATTTACATCACTCCAAAGCTGGGACAGGACAAATAATTGCCTAGCGACAAGGTAATTCAGCATGTGCTTGCAAAGAGCAGGAGGGGCTGACGAAAGCTCTGTATTCTGTGCAGTCTGCGTGCCTTCACACAGGGATCATTTACCACAACATAAGCCTCCATGCTAGACTGCTAATCATATGCTTTTGTGTAGGTGTGGTAGGGGATAGAATAATTCACGTTGATAGGAATCTGAGTCCACTGCATGTAAAAGGTGTTGGTCCTTAAAGGTGAATGGCTTTTGGAAGGCAGCTGTGATGAGGGAACAGCTGTTTGGTGTTTAAATTGCTTCTTGAGTAAATATGTGAGGGCTTACGTTTGAGTGGGTACATGCATGTGTCAGTGCACATGGGGTCGATTTTTATGTACATGCACAAACACTCATGTGGATCACTGTACTGTACTGTTGGGAGAAAAGGTCAGCACCCTGATTTACGTAAGATCAGCCATCTGTCCTCTCAATACAGCGAACGGTTTTGCCACCTGTCTCTGATCCTAATCCCCCTTTCTCTAGCCTGACCCTGCAAAGAGTATTGCAGGACCCCTGTCAGCTTTAGCTATGCTGCTGCAGAGAGGAAAAAAAGTTACTGGGAGAATGGTTAGCTTTTCTCTCTGTTGCATTTTCAGGCCTCCATATGGTTCCACCCACAAATGTATTGAAAGAGCAACGATTTCTGCAACAGTTCTAACGTGAAATATCGGTTTTGATGTTTATATCCAGCTTCTACATGATAAACACAGCATAAATACCTGGTGGAAAAAAAGACAGGTGGTTACAAAAAAGTTCCTACAAAGTTTACAATTTTTCCACCTTTTGGCAAAGGTGGCACAAAGAGAAGATGCAATAAGCACTGAAGAAAATATTGAATATTTGAATATGTCTTGACATAGCATTGCCTGATTCAGCCTGTTCTTTCATGCACAAAGCCAACGTGCCACCACTCACAATTACACGCCTCTGTCAACACAGCAGCTCATATATATATACGTCATCAGACAGGGAAACCTCAGAAAAAGCAGAAAAATGTCATCTCGTGTTGTTAGCTGCAGTGAATTATGAGTGTTGCTTGAGTGGTTAGGAGATGATGTAATCTTGTTCACTTAGACTACTTCATCAAAACATCCACTTATTAACTGAAAGCCAAGAAATCTGTACAGGATTTTAAATGAAACATAGATAATTGCACAGCATAAAAAGGATAACAATTATCTATAAACCAGTTTATGGCTTTAGTGTAGTTAGCATGGTGACATGAATGCACAATATAACTGACAATTAAAGAAGATATTTGTCAAATACCACTAAGGAAAAGCAGCTGCACCCTTCTGGTGAAGCGGCCCCCTCATCCCAGACACCCAGAAATTAAATTTCTTGCCAGCCTTTTTTCTATCCTCAGCTGTGATTTCTCTTCCATCATCCCCCTTTTCCCTCAATTTCTCCAATTCTCTGTCATCCATGTCTAAGCCATTGTTGATTTTGTGAAATTATCTTTCCCTCTTTCCATGTTTGCATCTTCCCCACTACCCTAATAGCAAAGCTAGTCTCTAAACTATTCCACTCTACTGATCTCCTCAGCCCAGTGTGGCTCACTGCTGTCTCCTATTTAGACACTCTCCCCTCTGGAATCAGCCCTTCCACACTCCAGAGATGGTTGGCTTGCCACATATAAACACCCCTTGCTTTGATCACCCTCCTCCTTCCTTCTACAGCTGTCATCCACGATATCCATCCTCTTTTCTTCTCCAACTCCTGCCCCGCAACCCACTACTATTTTCTTTATGTTTGCATGTGCATGCTCATTGAAGTGCGGCATTCTAAGGTGGCTAATTAGGAACACGGAGAGACATTAGTTTGGCTAGCAATGATGAGGAGGAGAGAATGTTGCAGAGGGAGAGGGAGGCACTGAGATGACCAGAAGTGGCATTTCTGTCTTCCCTGTCTTTCTACTCTCTTTCTTCTTCCTCTGATCCAATGTGGTGTGAGACTCTAAAGTCCTTTAATTACCAGCAGCTGCTAGGCATTCACTGAATGCACGAAGACCAAAAAGGGAAAAAAAGAGTGAGGATAAGAATGAGCAGGGAAGAATGAAAGCGGGAGAGAGTGTTTGATGCTCTCGTACACTCATCGGCCGACAAAACGGAGCAGCATTTTGATTGCTGCTCAAAGGGAGCTCATCATCTCGAGCGCTCTTCAGTCGCTGTCCTGTGAATGGGTAGTTCAGCCTTCGTCTGACCACAATCCAAAAACATGGCGTTATGGTGATGCTCCCCTCCCGCCCCCCTTCCCTCTCCCTCCCTTAGCCTGCATCTCGCTGCTGTTAGATTAGCTCTCTAATCATGCCCAAAAGAGGCTTTTCCATCTCAAAATGTCCCATATCACTCCGTTCTCTTTCCATCCTCTCAACTCACTCCAACATTCCGGGAGAGGCTGAATGGTTTCGTTGAGATTTGTCAGGATTAGTAACAAGTTTGAGTTCTGTCCAAAAGGGTACCAGGTTCAAGGTTAAATTTTTTACCATTATAGTATTAAATAATGTTTGCAGTATTACTAATGTTGTAATCAGTGACTGGTTGCAGTAATGTATTATAAGCATAAGGAATTCCGTTCTCTGTGTCAAAATGAGTGTTTGTTGTGAGGGTGACAGCTTAAAGGGTAGAAGTATAGTAGACCCCAGCAGAGAATGAGTCAGCATTTTATTCTGAGTAGAATAATATGTCACTACTACACGGTATTATAGTGTCTGACTGTATGTGGCTAACCCACCCAAATCTATTTCAGTAAACCACAAAACAGTTTGGGTCAGGTACCTGCCTGTCTACCTGTCTAGCAGTGGATCTATTGGGTCCTGTGGCTCAGGGAATGGGACCTCTCTGGACTGGGCTTGTTCCTTTGCAACCTGTTGTTGCTCATTTGAATCGTGACCTCGGAAATTTGGTTGGCGGTCATGCTCGGCAATCAAATTTGACTTTTTAAGCTGTTTTTATGATGTAGTAGTCCATATAATCTTCCTTGGGAATATTATTGCCTTTGGGGGTTGTGAATGGCCTGCAACAGTAGGTAACACCCACGCAAATATCAATACCAAAGGCTTTCCAGCTGGGCGTTACAGTGTAACAAGAGGATTAATATTATTTACTATTCTGTCATTGGTTTTAAAGTTGTGGGTGCTCAGCATGTATTGAAGCAGGAAACATCAACCTAGAAAATAGTCATATTTGGTGTTGCATGCATGTTTGCTAAAACACACACACAGACACACACACAAAACCCCACAAACTTACAATTTCTTAAACTATTGTTCTCTAGTTTATGTGGCATGTTTATTACTTTGCTGCAAATTGTGTCACCCAACGACCATAAAATTTCCTCTAATTTCACAGTGGCAACACCAATTAGACTAGCAATGAAAATGGCTGCCTCAGTCCATTGTGAATGTCAGATTGTGTGTCTAATGGCCAACTCATCAGCCAAAGCCTCAGTTAGCAGTCAGAGGGAAGCTGCATCCATCTTCCCAATTGTGCCTAATGAGATATCGATCACAAACATGCAGATCTATCGATATTTCCATAGATTCCTAGCAACTAGAGCTAATACAGGTTGGCAACATGCAGAAATACTGCACCAGTGTGTACAGTATATGTACGTAGGCAACATATTATACAGTTAATGATCCTAACAACCTACTGTGTATCTCTTGCTTGCTTATTGATTTTCTTTTTGAGATGCTTCCGTCTCTGCACTGCTTCCACTGACTTTTTCCCTTTTTCTCTTTTTCTCTCTGCTCAGCCCACACAAGAAAAGCTATAGCTTGATGCTGAGCACTGAGGAACGGTCTCTTTATAAATTCTCTGGGACACTCTGGGTTTGCATAAACCTTGACATGTTTGTTCATCTGACCATGAGTGCTCTACTATTCTTGTTTTGTATAAACAGACTGAATTTACACCACAGTAGTTTACACTGACTGAGATGTGGCCTTGATGTGTTCTGGGTCCTTTGGGCAGTGCCCTGCTGTGACATTATCAGTCACCACTGGAGACAGGCTAAGAGCTACAGTGGTTGGTTTGACCCCTGACATGAACTCTGGGTTTCAAAGTACATGTCAGCCAAAGCCCACAGATCGACTTGAGGAGTTTACTATTTCCCTCTTCACTTCCTTTAGTACTTCTTGAAGTTTAAATGTATTCCTATACTTTAAAAATGGACCAGTAAGAAACAAATGGACTGGATAAGTTAAAGTGAGGATAAAACACTGAAGAAGGGGTGTGCGGCTATGTGTGTGTCACACAGAGAGCAACCCAGCACAGTACAGCACAGCCTGACATATCCCTGCTCACCTATTGAGTCTGCTTTTCATATTAAGAAGCCAAAGACCCAATGCAGTCAGCCTTTATGCACATTTACATTAACAAGTTTATTTGATGAAGCACACAGTCCCCAGTCTAGGCTCCCATTCAGCCAAATCAAATCCTGCCAGCAGTTCTCTAACATTATGGGTTGCCACTTAAAACTAGTAAAGCTTTGTTAAGCTCATCAAATATTCAATATACATCCAGTTAAGTCTCTCTGTACATCCTTTATAGCTTCCCGCTGTACTCCTTTCCCCAATCCCCCTGCCCTGCCACCAAAGCATGCCTGTTGTGCTTTTAAATTCCGCAGCGTTATGTGGTCTGTCTCTCATGAGGGGAGGTGGAACGGGAAGGTGATTTTAAAGTGGCTCCCCCTCTGTTCTCTCCTCCTGTTTTTAAACACGGTGCTCACAGCAAGAGCTACAATCAGACAGGTCTTCACACTGAAGATGTTGTAGGGGAAAGGGAGGAGGGATGGAAGAACAGCAATCTTTCCCTGTGGCCTGGCTCTCCTGCTCTCTGCTGTCAAGACCAGAGTGTGTGCATACGTGTGTTTATGTTATTATGCGATACTGTCTATTAAATGTGTGAAAGATTAAGTGCGAGGCACTGTATGCTATTATGCATATATAATTTCCAGAGGGTTTGAGTATACATGATTTGTATGTGGCCATGCCCTCTTATGTGTCTTTTTTAGTTTGTATGCAGGGATGATGCTCTGTACCAGTCGTGCGTCTCTGTGTCTGTCAAGACACGGTGGAGAAGAGATGGCAGTGTAATTTCCTCTTTAAGGCAACAGAATAAGATGCAGACATTGGTGGAATGGACCCCAATTTCTGGCCTCTGCTATCCTAACCCTTACCAACTATAGAAATTGCTTCCTCAGTCAACACTACACCTTACACTGTACATTAGATATAAGTTGCTAAAAGTGAATTAGATTGCATATACTATGTCAGATTTACACCCTGAACAACGGTGTAGCCCGAACACACTGCTACAGTAGTAAACAATATTCTCCACTCAATTTTAGGGGTGCATTTTAGCAACTCACCTCCCATAGTTGCACAAAATGGGACTGCCACTCACAACTTCTTTTGTATTCTGCAGAAGACTTGTAGATACCAGAGAGAGCTAATGATGGTGCATGCAGCTACTTCAGCACCCTGGACAGGGCTTAAGGAGCCTAACCAAAATCTGACGCCTCTAGCTCTGGCTGGAATAAAAATAGTTTTCAGTTGCTTATTACAGGAAATTGAAAAAGGTAAACATATTTGTAATGATCATCTTTGCATACGGAAGATGTGCATTAGAGAACACTTGTGGTATGAAGTGATGGGACACTAAGCATGAGTGAAACTACTGACTGACAGGAGAAAAAGGGAGATCTACAAGGCAGGAGGTCAGAAGGGGGAATATGAGGAAGGCAGGATTGTAGTCAACACTCAGTGGCATGCACTTCAGCTAATGAGAGAGGCAAGGGGTCAGCTTCTAACTACACAGAGATAATGGCCATCTCCTGAAACCATGGCAACAGCAGCCATCCTGCACGCCTTCCACCCCCGCTGCCTCACCCCCTTGCTGCGCTCTCATCTTACTTCACCCCACTGAAATGAATTTTTTTTTTTTAAAAAAAGAGAGAGAGAGAGAGATTCACATTGAGGAAAATCAATGCAGAGCTTTTTGTCAGTTAATGACTGCCCAGGTTTTTGCATCTGTACCCATACAGCTTGGAGACATGCATAAAACATCGTGCCGCAGCCCACACCTGAAAGCACATTAAGTATCATTTTCTCCTGCCATTGTGAATGTAAAAGAATCACCAAATTGCAGGCAGAGTAATACCTTGCCTAAGAAAGGTGTACTAATTTCAACTTGTATTAGAATAAGACAAAAAGGAGTGTCTTGGGCCGATAATAGCGAGAGAGACGGAGGGGAAAAGAAAGACAGAGGCAAATGAACCAGCGGTGGGGTCAAATGTGTAAAATGAAAAGGTAAAGTAACAAAAAACCCTCAATATTAAAAGTTAAAGTATAGTTACCAAAGTAGTGAAGGGGAAAAGCAGGTGATCATCATCAAAAAGTGCTGCAGTGACCCTCCTTTCCCAGTGGGAGATTTCTCGCTACTATAATAATTCCACACTTTTCTGCTCTCTAAATTCCCTAGGGAGTGCTTGGAATATTAGTGTTTAAACGCGTGCGTGTGTGTGTGTGTGTGTGTGTGTGTGTGTGTGTGTGTGTGTGTGTGTGTGTGTGTGTATCTTGGTGTGCTTGTGCCTAGTAGTGTCAAGTTCTGACAACATAATTGCACACAGTGGCTGTGGATGAAGATGTAGCTTAGAGTCAGTATATGTGAGAGTATGTGGTTAAGAAGCATGATACGGCGCGGAGCACACAGTGCAACACACAACACACACACGCACAGAGCAACCAGGAGAGAATAGCAGAGCTTGTAGTGGCACATCAGCACCATGGACAGCAGCTGACCCTTTAGAGTCCAATTAGAGCTACTGTGACCAGTCAGCCAGTTAGCCAGACACTATAACTGGGTTGGATGAGGATAGAGAGGCTTTGGTGTAATGGGATGGAGAGACCGCACAGTTTTAATAAGTGGTGGGAGGTGGCACAGTTTTAATGAGAGATGTGGCAGTTTCTTGTGATACTTGATACACAGTCTGACCATTAAGATCTCTTATGAGAGAACGCCTTGTAATTTGTACTAGTTACATCTACAGAGTTGTGCTGAGATTGAAGGAAGCAATCTAGCTGTGTTGTGCATCCACTTCTGTGCCACCACTTGTCGCAGTTTATTGGGAATGCATAGCCAGTCACCTACATGTTTCTAATAGAGATCAGCTGTTATTAATGATGTGAGTTTCATAAGATATCTTTATGAGAATGAGCTATTTTGTAACTGGTGTTTTTAACCAATCCAATAAGACAGCAAAAATGTTTAAAATAATTTTTCAGCCTGCCATCTGTTTAGCGGAACAAGAGAGAAACACAGTCTGTTAACAGCAACATAACTTGTAGCCAGAATGTAGAGCATGTCACATTTACAGCCTTGATCATCATAAAATAAACAAATCTGGATGACTAACACAGAAAAGCACAAAACAAGGAAAAGTGAGCAAAGAAGCCCCGAGGGTTTGGTGTGATTTTTGTAGGTTGTTACTGATCTGTTCAGATGTCCTAAAACAAGCATGGGAAACATTGAAAGGTGGAAGATTATGGACTCCTAAGTGCCCATATAGTGGCTGGTGACAAAAGTCGGCTATTAATGTGTTGAGACAGTGACAGTGTTACATCTCCCTACAGCACTGCTGCGGGATATTTGTTTTATTTCTGTTACAGCATTGTTTAATATTCCTTTCCCTAGACAGTGTTCACCATCTTTGACAATCCTCATGCTTCCTTTCTTCCTTCTGTTTTTGGAAGGAGTTTAAAATTGTCACAATTTCTCATTTGCCCTCCAGTCATAATTGTTACATTATAATTGTAGCACTGTTGTTTGAGTTTCATTTTCACATATTTTCATTGCACATCACTTTGGCGGCACTTTTTTTTCTTGTAACTTTTTATTCATGGAATAAGTTGTTTTTCCTCTACTTCCTATCATATCCGACACGCATATTTTTTTCAGTGCCATATAATATCACTGATAGCATTGAAAAGCAAATATCAGTAACTTCTTTCTATCTCGGTCCTTTCTCCTCTCTGTTCAGATGCTCTCAAAGGAATCGATGTGAACGTGCGGATGAGCCGTACCGTTTTGCTGCTTCGCTCAATCAGTGCGTGAAGGCAACCGTGTATCCAGACAGCATTGCCGTCTCAGAACCTAGCGTACATGTAAGTCTACACACAAACAAACACATGCACTGGCTCACACATATGCATAATCCTACACACAGTATACAACATACCTGCAATATCAACCACTGCTTGCAAAGTCAAAAATGAAAAATTAGCTGCTATCTACGTATTTCCAACCCACGCAACAAAAGCAGAAGTTTTTAAACGATCCCACATAGCTGTTCATCTAGTCTTGAGTTTGGTTGATGCATAAACATTAGATGGGAAGGTTCATAAGGGCTTTATGTGGGCGTTTCAGCATACATATGCTCACTTTTTACAGAGCAGTCAATATGTGTGCCAAGACATGTTTGTGTGGGTGGGTGTGTAGGCGTTAAAGTTGTCCGAGTGCAGTTGAGTACAGTACAGTATTTCTACATGGATTCAGTAAAAGCACGCAAAGATCAACAGTGAAAGAATCTGCCTGTCCAGATTCTGGAGATTGTTGTACATCTATGCACAATCCACACTGTTAATGGGACATTTTATGCACATCTTTCAGCCTGTTCAGAAAAAATTTCTTTGGTTTGAAATGTTATGAGATGTAAGACACTGACTTATAGATGTGTTAAGATACATGAAATACTTTTGTGCTGTTCAGAACAATTTAAGTGGACTAAAATGTGAATCTTTAAGCTGAGAATGGCTGCATTACAGATTTTTAAATGACTTCTTGAGATTTTATTGCAAGTAAGAAACCGAGAACCAAGAAGATCTCTTTAGCACGCCTTTCCAGACCTCTTTATAGATTAATTGACAACACATTTTCTTCCATGTATTTTGGTGAGCTGACCTTTTAATTTATGTGGTTGAACATAAAAAAATAAAAATCTTGTTAACATGCAGTTGGCTCTTGCACTGACTCACCCTGCACCACATTATATCTCACCCTCAAGCCAATGCTCAGCACACCTTGCCCCCGTTGTCCACTTTGCAAACAGCAGTTTATTACATTTTAACAGTTTCACCCCCCCACCCCCCCCCACCCCCCCACACACACACCTTTTGCTGTCATATCAGAAACAGGGTCATCTGACCAACCACAAAACACTCAAATTCACACAGTTCACAAATTCCACAGGGGTAGACTGCTATCACCATGACAACGCAGCTTCTTGAAGTGGGCACCAGGACAGATAGAAAAGGCAGTGAAAACAATGAAATTACCTTTGCTGAAATTTGCAACCAATTAGGCTGGTGACTGCCAAGCAGCAAAAACCCCCACTACCATTGTGGTGAAAGGAAGCCAGCAAACGAAAAGAGCAAAATCTTAACTCTCAGAAACAAGCTTATTTTGTGTAATAGCTTACTGTGTCTGTGTTTTTGTGTGCGAGACAATTTCTGCATAAGCAATTTTTGAGTGTTTATCTGTATATGTGTGTCTGAGGACGATGAGAGCTAATTATTGTAAGAGAGGTTACTCAGGGAATTCTGCATTGAACAAAAGACATTGATTGCTGTGATTGCTGTAATCAAGGATCTCTCTGACACCTCAGAGTGAAGCAACACAAACATGGTGAAAGTAAAACAGGGAAAGACAAGAGGTCCTCAGCAGAAAAAAAAATAAAAGAAATCATCCATCCTCTTGATGGGTAACAGAGCAAGCCAGCTAACGAGGGAGGCAGTGTAGTCAGCCACTGAGACAGTCAGCATCTCTTAAAAGACCTACAGTTAAGCTGCTCAGCTGCCTTGCCTGTCCCAGTAGCCCTGCGGTGTTTAGTGAGAGGCAGATAAAACAAAGAGAAACTTCAAACGGTATGGCCCAAAAATAACAGCTAATGGAACAAGGCTGTGAAATGCCATGGTGATAATTATCCAGACTGCCTCTCTTGGCTAGAGAGCCAGATCACACACCCTGCACAGAATACATTTATTTATAGGAACAGCAGCTGAATGCTCCAGCCACAGTGTCACTGCTCTCCAGAGAATGACTTCAATCGCCTTTATGTGCATCGGCACTTGTGTAGTGCATTTCATATGTGAGTGTCTCTGTGTGTATTTTTTTCCCTGTATCTGTCTCACCTTCTAAATACTAAAGAAAGGTAAAAGAAAAAGTAGAATTTGCCATGTGATATTTTTTCCTCCATGTAGCTTCTACTGCTTCAGAGTGGGTCATGATATTTACCCCTGCAATGATGCCTTCTAGAAACAAATAAGATTAGCTTCTAAATAAACCTTTTTTCCCTTATTATGCTGTTTTTAAGATGCAGAAACAGTTCTTGGCAAAGTGGACGGACAGCTTTGCCAACAGCAGTGTTTTCTTTTCTCATCCTGACTAGAGCTGCTGAATTTAAGCCACTTTTATAATTTCATCTCAGATTTTCATGTCTTGTTTATCAAAGATGCAACTGTTAATGTTGGTTATGTGTTTTCCCCTATTTATCTGATGTATCACGCATTAGTCTTCTAAATCAGCTCAAGGTATGGGGAAGTTTTAGGGAATTTTTACCAATTTTTTATTTGTTTTCATTAGTGTTAGTGTCCATTTTGATCCATTCTCAAAAAGATGTGTACAATAAACTTCATTACTAAAAACATTGTCATGTCTCACACCATCTGCAGCTGCTAGTGAAGGTGAGCGACGTTCCAGACCTTTCTGCCGGCATCACCTGCTCGTTTGGCAACTTGACAGAAGTAGAGGGCCAGGTCAATGGCAACCAGATACTCTGCAAATCTCCTGCTGCTAAAGATGTCCCTCTCATCCCCACTGACCAAGGTAGATACAGAAAACAGACACACATATATTACCATGTATGCAATGCAAGCTGATGAATGGCTTGGTTGTGAAAATGCTTATTTTCCTGTGCAGTCAACAATACGCTCATCAAAACACAGCCTTGCTGGATTCTGATATGTCCCTCCCTCTCATTTACAAATCTCTGGGCTAACTGTTCAGCTGCACAAACTCTGAAACATATTTAGTGATCCAGCACTCCCAGTTTATTCAGGGGCTGTCTAAATAACAAGCACCCACTGATTCGGGATTGGTTGTTTTGCTGTGAACTGTGCTAACACATGACCCCGGCTACTTTAAATATGCTTGAGGATCTAAATTAGATCCCCTGGCCTGTGGTCCAGCTACATTGCACTTAATCTCTGGCCTTAGATTTGCCTAATAGGGGATGGTCTAACACTAGTCCATGGTCTAACAGTAGAGCATTCCCTATGGTCTACTCTTCAGCCAGGGATCAATTAGAGGGAGTAAGTTTATTTGATGGATTCCAGTCTTTGCATAGCCAAGGCATAGACAGTGTGTTTGCTCTTTACCTCCACTGGTACCTGATGAATTTGAAAGTTTGAAATTGGCTAATTTTATTGAACTCCACAAAACAAGCCTGTCACATGACACCTTCTTTGGAATAAACAAGGAAGACTGCTTTTAGATCTGGTGTAAAGGTATGCCAATCACCTCTCTTATATGATTGTTGGAAGTCTCATGAATTTCTATTGTAAATACAGGGCACAAATGTATCACTCTGGCTCAGGCATTCATTTATTTGCAAATGCGTATATCGTTGTGAATATTAACATCTGTTGTTTGACAATAAATGCCTCTTGTTTGCAAGGAAAGATGGCTGCAGGATAACAAAACTAAACTGCCTGAATAATATATAATATGCAGTGTATTGAAGTCAATGTGTGTTTTAGGGGCTTGGTAATCCTCTTTCCTGTGAGTAAATGACAGACCTGTTTGCCCAGAACTCCCATGGGGACGAGTGCATCAGGCACTAATATGAATGTTCTCCCCCAGGTAAATGTCAGCCAATCCCCCCTGTAAGACCTTCCTCCATCCATCAAGCTATCCATCCAGCTGTTTATACCTTCGTTTTTACTTCACATGCTTTCCCCTGAGGCCACCTCCTCCTGACCTCCGTCACCTGTCCCCCTAGCAAGTCTTTCTGTCTGTTGCACATCAACACTGATTGTGCCGTGGTGACTTGATCTGAGGAGAACAGAGGAAAGAAAGGAGAAAGGAAGAGGGGGAGGGGAGATCAAGACTTGGAAGGTGGAGACTGATGGAAAATACAGGAGAGAGGCCAAATTAAAATACAATTATGTGAAGGGGCAGGAGAAGAGGTCAGGATAAACTGTGAAGACACTGAACTCATTAAAGAAAATAGCTGGCACCCTTGTCCACTAAATAAAATGGTCTTAGATGAAGTTTTGTGCAGATATGACCTCTATATGACTTTATCAGATCCTGTGAGACAAATATGTACTAGTAGAAGTCTGTTATGTGCCTGCTATAGAGACTTGTGTGAAACAAATCCTGATTCCCAACAGGTGCTGTGGAGAGAACAGAGCACTAAGGGTCAGTCAGCCCTCCTACTCACTGAATGTCATCTGAAATTCAGGCTGCTCGACACATACAAACAGACACTTGCACATATTTATGGAGCTGGTGTTCTGATAGAGAGATAATGTGGCTTTTTTTTTTACAAAGCACAGTCAGAGCTCTGTTCAGCAAAGTGAAGGTAAATAAATTTACATCTGATTAAATGGTTCTGTATGAGATTGAAATTCAGGTATTTAATTTTCACGGGCTCAATGCAAGCATTACTCCTTCATGTTACATATTTAAATATATGCAATACTACACAAGAAATACCTTTCTAAGTGATGTGTGTATGTGTGCTAACAACCTTCGTTTCAAAAATATTAATAAGCCTAAAACTAAAATCAGTCTGCTGTTCACAACTATGCAAACAATGTGAACATATTCACTGCTCTGTAACAGTAAAAGATTAAATAAAGGTTGATGTCGTGTCTCCTCTCTTTCAGATTGGTCAGGCGTTGAACTGAGGCTGAATTCTAAGGAGACCGGTCAGATGCTTATCAGCACAGAGGTCAAGTTTTACAACTGCAGTGTCCACCAACTGTGAGTATCGCTCTCTGAGTCCATTCATTTTCTTTTCATTGACAAGAACAATGCCCAGCCCTGCTGCCCGAAACCACCGAAACAGTGCTGTGGGATTTTAATCACTATTTGTCCTTAACGTTAGCCTGCCCCAGTCCCCTAAAAATATCCCCTGTAAAAATTAATGTAATCTGATCGCTTGCTGTTCCCCGCGGTCCACACAGGAAGAATCTGTGTTGTGTTGTTAATGAAGCATTCTTTTCAAACATGCTGAACTACAAAACACTCTGCTTTCTGCCTAACAGGCCTTCTGTGGGGATTTCATGCCCATTTTCATGCCATGTCTGTCCCTGATTGAGTGATGTTGAATTGAATCCCTGGATTGGAGATCTTAGTGTCTGCGGTGCCTTTGCAATTGCTTGCTTCATTCCAGTGTGGCAGATTCTGTTTATGTGAGATTCAAAGGCCTCATTGACTTGGGAGTATCACTGAATAGAGAGTAGTTGAGAAAGGGTATCACAGGGGTTCAGGAATCCTACCATGTCAAATTATCCTTTGACTCTCCCCTTGACATTAAAACAAAATGTTTTAGCCATTGTCTCCTTTGCTAGATAAAAGCAGGCAGTGTTACTCTGCATCTCTCTCTTCGTGTTTTGTCTCTTTTCTCTTCATATTGCTGTTTGAGAACCTTGCCTGAGTAGCACAGAATGCAATTACCAACTCTCACATCAGCTCAGTTAATCGTTGATGACAAACAGAGTGCACACAGCCACACGTGCAAAGAAATATGCATACATTTGAAAAGGGCATACACCATCCTTTCAGTAATGCCAACTCCTATGTTACTTCCCTCTTACTGCATATACCGTTCCCTGTATATTCCTGATAGTGAATCAGCCCGATTCATTCAAATTAGGCTTCTTGACAGAGATCACTCTGATGATTTTTGCCTCAGTGATAATATTTCACGATGAGCATATGTGCAAAAAAGAGACAACGAAAGAGAGAACCAGTTGTGACAACACCCCCAGCCCACCCCTTTTGAACAACTGCTCAAAAATACATAGCACAGTAAAATCCCATCACAGTCTATTAAAAGTGAGTGCTGTGCTTGCTTTGGTTTGCTTTGGTAACACGCAGAATAGCATGTCTTGTACCTAGTATTTTCCCATCAACTTGTTTTCTTTGGCCATTCTTGTTTTGATTCATCTCACCTTCTGTTCATCTATATAGTTTCTATATACAGTGTTGGAAAGTGCACTTACTGAAATACAAAATTGAAATAGTTTTTTGTGTATTTAAGTACATTTTAGCTATATTTTACAACTACTTCACTACATTTCAGAAGTAAATTGTACATTTTGTGTGCTTATACTAGTTTTAAGAACCTATATATATATTGAGTGAAATTCAAACTATACTGTATCTCAACAACAATGCAGGGATAATAATAATTGCAGGCTCAAGCCATTTTTCCTCATTACTGCTATCTTACTAGTATAACACTCCACCTCTCCATCTCTCTCTTTCTTATTGTGATTGTGGTCTCCTATTCACACATGTCACACGTATTAATATATGGTGGAGGAAAATGTATGCAGGGAGAATTTGGCCTAGCAGCTATTAGGTACTGTGCCAACCACAAGGGCACAACAACAGCAGGTGCCCACTTGGGACATGAACTCATTTCCTACGTGGCACTTCCCCCTACTTTGGCAAACTCGTTGTCCCTCCTTGACTGCACTGTTCTTTTTTTTTTCCCTTTCACTCAGTGTGTGTGCATGTGTGTGTTTGTGTGTTCCTGCAGGTGTCTGTCATGTGTGAACAGTGCCTTCCGGTGCCACTGGTGCAAATACCGCAACTTGTGCACCCATGACCCCTCCAGCTGTTCCTTCCAGGAGGGACGGGTCAACGCTTCTGAGGTTGGTGGAACGCACATGCACAGACACACGGACTTATAACCTAATCCATCTTTTCCTCTCTCTCTCTCTTTCACCCTTCCTTGTGCATATTTGCACTTGGTTTCTTTCTACCTGCCTCCTGCACTGCGTTTCAGCTCTGTGTCAGCCTCGGGGCATGTCTTCAGAAAGACAGCCATCTAAGCTTTTCTATTTCTGAAGTGGTGCTACTCATTCAGAGCTCTTGTTCTCTGCAATAGCAATTAACAGTCTATTATCCTTGGAGTTACTGAGCTTAACATGTCTTAACAATGACACAAGATCATTTTGACCACATCAATAATGATCACTATGTCACTAGCTATGCACATTTACACTACTGGGATTTTAAGTGTTTGCCTTTATTCATTTAAACCCATTCACTTGTATTAAAAGAAACTTGTTAATAATCACTCTTCTGTACATATATGAGTAGCCCGCTTGCATTGCCTCAGTTCATATGTATTTGCTGTGCATGTCACACAGCGCTTTAGTGGTAAGATTAGATGCAGTACTCACAATTATGAATTAAGACCAGCCTTTCTCTATGACATCAGTAACATTTTATTTTAGCAACCCTACAATCCAAAGGTATATTTGAATATCGCTTTATGATATTGTATCTATGCTTTAATTGACTTAAGATGTAAAGATTCACAAAGCTAAAGGCCATTAAGAGTGAAGCTTCATTGTGTAAAGCCATAAAGGCAGTTTTCTCAGAGTATTTCAAATAGCAACGACCTCCATTATTACTGAATACTTTAAACCACTGACTACTGATACCATTCTCAGTTTTGACGAATTGAGCAGTTTCATAATTCCTCTCTTGAGAATGTGTATTTCAACGCAGCTCATAGCTTTCCAAGGTCACAGAAATCAGTTTTAAATTCTAACTTAGAATTAATTTCCACATTAATTCCACATATTGTGTTTCCTACTTATAATCATCCTCCTTTTTCACCATTATTGCAAAGTTCTTTTGTTCTCCTTGTCTTGCTAAACATGAAAGTGGAACGTTTTTCTTTTTTGTGGACCCTCTCTGCTTTATCCTTCCAGGACTGTCCCCAGCTAGTGCGCTCTGAGGAAATTCTGATCCCAGCAGGTGAGGTGAAGCCTGTAACCCTGAAGGCCAAGAATCTGCCACAGCCCCAGTCTGGCCAGCGGGGCTATGAGTGTGTCCTGCACATCCAGGGGGTCAGCCACCGAGTCACTGCCCTCCGCTTCAACAGCTCCAGTGTACAGTGCCAGAACAGTTCGGTAGGTTGTGCGGTGCCTTTTCACTCTGAGACAGTATGAGTGCAATTGATGATGTGTAATTTGATTTGTCTGTAATTCTCCATTATATAATTACGCACACATTTTAAATACCGTATACAAAAACAGATAATAGCCTGAATCCCATACCATGTGTATGCTTGTGTGTGTGTATGTTATTTAGTCAGTGGAGAAATAGTAGCCATCATCATAGATAATTATACAGAAGAAGACTGTAGCATGAGTCTGCCTTCAGAAGTCAATATACTGCCGACTTCTGTAGTATATTCCCAGAGGTACCACAGGCATACATGTTTTACTTTCCAGTCTTTCGCTCTCTCCCGCACACACACAAACACAAACACAAAAACACACTTGGGCAATGAAAGTCAGGCTAGAATTAAGCGCATGGGAGGCAGTTAAGCACAGCATCAATAAAGGCCAGAGGGAAGCTCAAGCTCCTGCCCAGCTGTCCCATATCTTGTGGCTTTTCACTTTATCAGCTCCTCAGATACTGAGATGATGTAAGTATGGGGTAATATTGGAAGGACACAGTACTGCCTCCACTAGGGTTCACGGGGATTCGAATTCCCAGACTTCCCATTGAAATCCTCCTCTCTTTTCTGCTTCTATCCCAATCTCTATCTCTTTCTCCCGCTTCATCACTCTGTGGCCTCTAGTATCTGTATGAAGGAATGAAAATCAGTGAGCTTCCTGTGGATTTCTCAGTGGTGTGGAACGGCAACTTTATTATTGACAACCCAGAAAATATTAAAGGTAAGAACAAAAGATGCTGATGTCAATATCTGCTAGAAAATAGGATGGACACTGTCATTTTTGGGATATTTTTGTTGGTGCAAACATTGCATTTTTTTGTGAGAGGTCACAAAAGCATTTTTATGTATTCATGTCAAATCATTTGTAGAGTATTTAAGAAATTTGAAAAATATTTTACTCGTAGCAGACTATCTATCAGTTTTCCTTTTAACAATAACAGCAATACTTATTGGTATGTTCACTGTATTGCCCATGTCATCCCACAGTGCACTTGTACAAGTGTGCAGCCCAGCGGGACAGCTGCGGCATGTGTCTAAAGGCAGAGAGGAAATTCCAGTGTGGCTGGTGCAGTGGTGAGGGAAGGTGTACACTGAGGCACCACTGCCCCCCCATCAACCCTTACACAACCCGCTGGCTGAACCTGTCCAGCAAGAATGTGAAGTGCACCAACCCACGCATCACTGAGGTCAGTACCTATAATCCCTCGTCTGTCCTTCCTACCTGCCCACACAGATCCAGCGGTCGATCGATATGTAATTATCAGCTTCCGTTGCAAGGTGTGTCTTGCATCTTGTCACAGTTCTTTCACAGAGGGTCATGAGGCGCTCAGCTGAGACTGTAGAAGTATACTTAAAATTCAAAGTTAACAGCTCAGACAGCTTAAAACGGCTTAATAAGACATTGTCATCTGTGCCAGTGGCAATGCAGTTACAAAGTGAAAAACCTGTTCTGTATTCTCCAAAGCACATCATGATCACTAAATTGCAGCAGAATAAGAATACACTTGATTCTGGCATGCTGTTTTTTAACATTTAAGTTGAAGTGATAATAGCGGGATTCTTGAGAGATGGATAGGACCTCTGATAAATTTAAATTTTTATCTTGTACAAGATAGAACGAGGTGTTGCATGAGAAGCAGCTGTTCTACTTTACTTTGGTTTTGTGTGGACTCAGAAAGAATGAGAATAAACCTTCAATAGGCTCCCCACTGTGCTTGGCCCACCTAATGCCTGCACATCCTTAAATGTTTGTTGCCTTTCTGTCTGCCTTTTATCTTGCCTTTTCTTTTTCTGTGTTTATCTATCCTTATTTGCTTAAAAGCAAAAATTATATGTATGGCTGTTTATGTACCTGTGCGGCTGTATGTGTTATACTCGCAGGTGCTTATTCTTATGAGAGTTCTTTTCATCTTCAGGACTTATCCAAGGGCAAGGACACACAAATACATGCACACGCACACACAGACACACATGCACGCACAGAAATAGAGCTTGAGATTTGTAGTTTTAAAGGGCTGTCTTTTTGACATCTGCTTTCTCTTTGTGCAGTAGGCACAGCTGCCTGCTCATAGATTTTAATGTCTTTTGTCCTCACACAAGGTTATTCCAGCCCTTTGAAAGTTCTTTGGCACCAATAACTGTTAAAAAGGGAATTTCACAAGCAAGTAATCGTAGTTTTTTTTTTATTATCTTTGTATTCATAAGCAAGTGAATGAGCGGTGCTCCTTTTTGTTTTTTCTCTCATGCTGAGTTTTCGCAGACATGACTAGAACCCAATAGCTGGATGTCCTCCACATCAGCAAGATCGGGATCATGACCTGGAAGTGCTTATTTGTTTTCCACAAGCAGACCTTTGCTTACTCAAAGCCCCCACTGTCGGTCTGCTGTCACAGAGGAGTCAGGCCAGGAGGGACAGACTATTTAATTAGCTTGGTAACACACCAATGCATTGTGGTTCACCTACCAGACCTATCTGCCTCCACATTTATTCATTTAGCTTCTTTTTCCTCCACTACATACCCACATGTAACTCTAGCCAATTAAAAACTGAAGCTAACAACTAGGGTAATTGATTTGCTATAATACACGCAAATAATCACGAAAAATACGCAAGCTGAAGTCCGACCGATCTTCTTTTTTCTTTTCCCTGCTGTCTTATACCTCCTCGTGTTTTGTTGTTGTGTCTCTGTGTTTAACTGTTTCTGACTCTTTTTGCCAAATTACATCCATTATCATGAGTTGGAGACTTTGACACATCATGCAATGGGACTTGCAATAGTGAAGAGCACAAAAGAAGCAATAAATAAAACATGTAACCAAAAGTAAGCTTAAACATTGAGAACCTTGCATTACTATATCTATACTGCATCCATCAGTTGTCCAATGTTTAAGCAATGATGTCAAAAGCAAATCTGAAAACTACAGAATATAATAAACCGGTTTTGAAATGACATGGCAAGCCAAAGGAAAAAGCTCACAGGGGAAATGACTGGCATAATTATTATTTTTATATTATTCTTCAAATAGCACTTCAATCAAAAACCAGTGATTGACAATATATTACAGAAGCAGAGCTACACGGTCAGTCTTTCCTTTTAAGTGGAAGAAAAATAAAAAATTTAACTTGTGAATGTATGAATGGTTTGAGTGAGGTGAAACGATTCAAGTAAGACAACAAAAGACGGAGGGGGAGATGTAAAGTCATGAAAGGTGGGAAGAACAAAGGAGCCGGGGAGTAGGGGGGAAGTTTGGGCGTGGGGGGCTCCTGAGGCCAATCTAAAATCAGATCTGTTTATGGCTGTAGGTGGCAAAATCAACTCTGCGTGAGCATGTACTTCAGACAGACACACCTATTTTCTACTCATCATTGGTAGTGAAGCCAGCGCTCATCATTTGTGCATCGTCCTAGCACCCCCGCCCCCACCCCCCTCCCGTCTCTCAGTGATTACAGTTTCTTTAAGAAGCCGACATCCCCCTGTTGGGCTGAATTTATTAATAAATTTGGTTTTGATTGTATGCACCAAAGCCCCCATCAAGAGCTGATTTGTATACATACTAACACATTAGTAGATGTGCCTTCCACAAGATAGGCCTTTTGAATAATTAATGTTTCTATTAAGTGCCATGGTGCCTCCCACCACGGGCCATTAATATTGAAGAGATGTAAGCCCCTGCTAACAGCAGAGGGAACAACATCAAATGAAGCTGGGAGTTAGATGGGCATATGAAAGGCGTTTCCTCAATACGCTTTGGCCGTGGTTTCTGTATGAGTTAACTGTATAGCAAAGAAGCTCCCCTGCCTCTAGTGACAGTAAATATAAACATCTAGCTATAGCCTTAGGAAAGAAAAAAATATGGGATTCCTTTTTTCTCTTTCTTCCTCAAACATGCAAGTGAATGCATGCTTTTTGTTGATATTTTGAACTCCACAGGGATAGCAGGCCTGTCAGCTGTTATCAGACTACAACTGAACTCCGCTTACTGCTGTAACCCCGAGAGTGCTTCTGTACTGTATGGATGCTGACCTTTATGAAATCTGCCAGCTGAAGAATAAAGTATTGCTCAGCACCCCACAGATTCACATGCAAACCAGATGATAGGTTACAATTCCCCATTCAAACGCACAGGTCTTGTTTTTTTTTTTTTTTTACATAGTCTTCTTTTGTTTTTTACTTGTTTACAGCTCATTTTCATTGTAACCAATATGTCTTAGCCTATTACAAGACATTCAAGACTCTATAAAGTATTTAGATTGCAGTTTGTTCTGGAACAAGCGATCACTGGGGTTTTATCAAGCCCATTAAATGCTTCTCACAATTAAATGTGACATGCTAGAATTAGTCTGAGCTAAGAATTAGTCTGAGTGGCAAGACAAAGAGATTATCTGCAAGCTTCTAAATGATATCAAAGGTTGTTTAATTTCAAAAGCCAAACATAGAGCTTTGGGAAAAACAGAAATCTCCCACTGTGGTGTTTTTAAGGGCATAAAAAGATCTTATCCTATATATCCAAGCTTTATTGAAAGTAGATAATAATGAACATACAGTAGATTTTTTTCGTATTATGGATTTTAATAGTAAATGAGGTGATTAAATATTATTATTGCTGAATTCCACCGGGCTCGGTCAGCTGCCGTAGTTACAGTGACATGCTTGGCTTGCATAGCCTGAAGGCAGCTCGGTTGGTGTATTGCACTCTGCTCTATGTATTGAGTTTAGCATTGGCTGCATCAGCACATCTTTCCCCGCCATTACTTCAGCTGAATATGTCAGCACCACGCTGACAGACAGCCCCAGGTTATTCACATTGAAGCCCATTTCTCTCTGTCGCCATAGTTTTTGTTATTTCTCAGAATAACAAGGTGTCTTCTCAAAACTAGCCAGCATTTTTTTTCTGGAAATTTATTTCTTGTACATCAGAATGTCTTTTTTTGTACTTAAGCCATGCATTTTTATCTTTATTGATTCTAGTGTTTTTTCATTTATTCTTTTGTTGGGAAATCATCGTCTCTTAGCCAGAGAGAGATACATTATGCCAGAGAGACTGCATGAGTAGGAGCAGGGAGAGTGGCTTGCAAGCTGACTGCCTGTTTGCTGGGAATTACCCTCTATTGACAGTGTGACAATGCCAGGCGGGCAGCAGCACTGCTGCTAAAAGGATTACATAGGGAGCATGGCATGGCAGCACTGGGTGGGAAAAGGGAGCTGGGGCAGAAGGGCGTGTGTGTGCATGACCAGCGACGCTTCCTTTTCCCCTTCTGAAATACAGTTTGGTAAAGCAAAACAAGCAAACTAGAGGAAGAGGAAGATGTGTCACATAGCCTGGGGAGATAAGATGATGGATGGGAAGAAAACAAAGAAAGAGTGATGCAAACAAGATAATTTTGCAGTGAAATATAAACAGATGATAGTATATAATGCTGACTACTTTTATTTGTCTATAAAGACCATTAGAACTAATCTGATTGGCAATCAAATTAGTCTTGTAAACAAAAAAAGATTCTTTATAGATCTGGTTCCTTTGTATGTGTTAGAAATGCAGACACAAAGACAAAGAGCAGAAGTTCTCTTATGCCTCACAGCCTGGTGCATCTTTGAAGTGATAGTTTTTTCCATGATCCAGATGAATCAAGGCTCTGTCTGCCAGTGGGGAACTCAGTGAAGTGGGTTTTCTGCATGAATTGGACTATCGTCATGTCCTTGGTCCACTATGGGAAGTGTCCATTTCAGTCTCTAAGTAGAAGGAGGAGGACTCCCAAGCTTTTAGCATGCCCGTCTGTGATACAGCACTGCTGTCCTGTCACCGTCCCTGCCTCACCTGTCACCAGTCTTGTCTGATGGGACTGAAACGGCGTCCACTTTTCCCGCGCTGCTCACCCCATTTTCACTCTTCTTTCTTCCATTCCCTTCCTCTTCGTGCTTTTCCTTTCTTTTTTTTCCCCCTCCCTTGTTTTCTCACAGGCCCTCACATTGCTTATGTAACCATCACTAAGTCTACTCGAATAGCTGCTGCCATCGCCTGACATGGATATATTTAGCCATTATGTTCCCCCCTTCTATACCCTGCATGCCCAAGCAGTGCTAAAAGATTCATGTATTCAGGCCCCTCAGGCGTTGCAGTGACACACTTACTTTACATCCAGAGCAATTAATGTCCACTGAATCTAGATTACAATGCCAGCATCCCACAGGGAAGCCGCAATGCCCTAGTGGGTGTTGGGGGTGGGGAGAGAGGGTGTACAGCAAGTCTTAAAGGGTTGCCATCACGTGGGGGTTTGCAGTTCAGTGAGCGGGTACAACTGACTCTTGTTTTTTCCCTTCTGCTTGCATGGTCAGTAATAGCGTATTGATTGTTTACATAGCAGCCCCACACAGCAAAGTGACAGTCTATCCTCCCTGCTGCCCTCCTCTCTCTTGGTTTTTTTGTATTCCTTTGGTGACTGCACAGTATTGCCTACTCTCTTGATCTTTTTTTAACCTTTTTTCCATTTCACTCTGTGTTCTCGTTTTTGTTTTTACTCCTCCTCCTTATCTTGTCCTCTTGTGTTTAAATGGCTGTGTGATGGCCAGGTTGGTGCCTCAACAGGACTCTGCAGCACAGAAGGCACTGTGCCACCCTGTGCCAAGGTCATGCTGGGCAGCCATATTGCATTTTATGAGTAGGTGGTCTTCACTAATCATTAGTATCCCCCCTTGTTAGATTTAACATCCATGTTAAGCAGGGTAGATTCTGAGCAGGTGGCTTTGCTGAGTGTTAAAAACAGTTTCTTCTTTATCCCAAAGTTCCTTTTTTATTTAAAGATTTGCTGTTGCAGGAGAACGAAATTGTAAAAGAAAAAAAACCTTTGTATTCACTTGTGATTATGTATGTATGGTGTGTGGATGGGTATAATGCCACATTTTAACAAGAAGAGCTGCAAAACAAGTGTAATTAGGTGCTGTTGTGATTAGAAGTTGCTCTTGTCACAGTGACTCATGGCATGTTCTGACATTTTGTGGATGTAGGAGTGGGGAGTACACTTAATTGCTTTTACAGCCACCTGGACCAAAAGAGCATATTTACCCTTGAGCACATACAGAAACCTGTACGCATTTATGTGTTTCTATAAACCCGCCGCATCCCTGAAGACAAAAACATCATTTGACATCTAGTTTCTCTCCAACGTTATAGGTGACACCAGTGGCTGGACCCCCAGAGGGAGGCACCCGGGTGACCATCCATGGCACAAACCTTGGTCTGGCTTTCTCAGATATGGTCGGCAATGTAGAGGTGGCAGGAGTGAGATGTACCCCTGTAGAGGATGGCTACATCATTGCTGAACAGTAAGTGATACAAACAGGAATGATCATTTCAAAACTATTGCTAATACTTATTATTGATGGATAACTACACAACATTTAATTACAGACAAACACAATTATTCCTTCAAGTTAACTGAAAACATGACGTTTCTTTCAAACAACACTCCCAGTTTATAAGCAGATCTCATTTGCAGAAAGTGTATATGTACATTGTATGTAATAACAGTTATTGCTGCACATGGTGTGGCCATATGCCCTCTCACTTGCTAACAGTAGCAAAATATTCTAAATGAACTATATTTGCTGTTCCTGTAAGTGTATAAAAATAGGAAAAAAACAAAAAAAAAATGACAGAGTGACCGAAGTTTTAAGTATTTATTCAGTAACTTAAAAAAAAATATTTATATGATAATTTATTTCATGTTCTTTTATTTAATTAATATTGAACAATGCATAGGGATGCATTCAATCCGTTATTAACTCTCATAATAGCATGCATCTAGCCTTAGGTTTTGATACATTATTTATGTGCTGTAACAGCTAATAAGCTCTAAACTATATATGTGTGTTGCACAATCTCCCGCTTTAATGAAGACTGGAGCAGGTCCAAACAGTCTGGTCTTGACATTGCTGTTTTTCCCCCCTGCAGCACAGTAGCCCAGTTCTCTCTGTGTAGCTCATCTAGTCAGCAACAATCCCATAACAGCTGTGTGTGTTTACTTGTGTTTACCTCCTTAATTGTCCCATGCTGTGTGTACATCATGGTAAAGTCTGTCCCGTTCACCCTGAACTAATGAAACGTGGCCCATGCTTCCCAACTTGTCCACCACCCCTTTGGCTAGACACACAAACGTGTGTAGACTTAAAGACCCAGTGCCTCATGGTTGTTTAATCTCAGGTTGCGTGAGCCCTCTGTATGTATAGATAGTGTGTTAGTTTACCCTAAAAATATATATTTACATATTTAGTCTATGGTTAGGTTGAGTTGCCTTTGGGACTTGAGCTTCATTGTTGAGGGAAAGGCAATACTTCATTATAAAAAAACAAACAAACTATTCTGTTATGATTTTTAAGCATTTTATGCAGAAGGAACAAAAATACAATTTATGAAGTAATTACCGGTTGGATAATTGTACCACGGAAAATCGATAGGATATGAGGAATAGTCTATTAAAATAGTACAACATTGCTATTGTAACCTTTATTATTGGACCCTTCAGCCACCACAGCTCCCTAGAAATTTTATTATAATACTTATAGTTTTCTTTAGGAGAGACAGGTACTCAGAAATAATTGGCTTTTCTTTCAGTTAAAGTGAAATTCTCTCTCTACTGACTTTAAGTCAGTAGGAAAATGGTGTTAAGAATGAAATGTATAGCAATTCACTAAAAAAGATGACAGGCATAAACCCACATGTGAATGAACCCACACACCAACACCCATGCACGTATACAGCCTATCACTGTCATGGTTCTCAGAGGAGCCTTTAACCCTAATTTTTTCTTTGACCTACTTGTGCCCTCAGAAAGAGAACAGCGAAGCGTGATGCCATTGCTATAAGTCGCATAGTTTCACTTCTGCATAGTGTTACAAAGACATATCTCGCAGTCACATGTGCACAGTTGCTACTACTGTTTACTGTGATACGGTAATAAAGTAGTAAAGCTATAACAGCTCACATGGCATAGAGTATTTCTGTGGTTCCTTACCCTGCATTGAGTAGCTGTATAGCTGTAATTAAAATCCACTTGGCTGTAGGAGACACTTTGTGTGCAGCACACTGATCTGACAGCACTTTAATGCGATTGGGGACAAGCTGGGGAATTCATTTATATGGCGGGTAAAGAAAAAGAATTGACTGTGCAAAATTAAAAAACTAACCTATAACCTCTTAACCTCTTAAGCCCCACGCCCCCGGCATTGGGGGCAAAAAGGAGGAGATCACGTTTAATCGGTTATAACGCCGGTTGAGAAATATAAATCCAGACATGTGTGGTATCCACAGAAACCCCAGAATCTCAGCTAAAATGTCATATAAACCATTTCTACAACCACCAAACACACCGAAAACAAGCCGCGATTAAACGAGCAGTTACGTAAATGCGCAGAAGTCCGCTAAACACACAAAACCGAACCAGAAATTCTTCAGACTTCATGTAAGCGGTTAAAAATAGGCTGGTTAGCTCCCAGAGCTATCACTGACTCCACACACCAAGTTTCACCACGATCAGACCAGAATTCACTGAATTAGTCGCAAAAGAAGACCACAAAAACACACAGCGGCGCAAATGCGCTAACACAGAAATTGGCTTACCGTCCCGATTTCCTCCATTATTTTCGCCGGTAGCCGGTAACCACGTGATTGCTGTTATTTACCATGCCTACCTAGGTGCATCAGAGCCATCTTCCGTCAACAACCTCCATTTTAGACCCACCTACAGACACGTGACTGGACAGACGTCACATGCAGTAAATTTGGACACACGTGGGTTTTGGCATTACAACGTCTGATTGGTTGAAGTGACGTGAACGTGGCATCGTTACTTTGAATCTATTGGCTAAAACGATTAAAAAGAGGTGTCAATCATGCAAATTGACCAAAAGAAACCAAAGTTACAGCCCCTCAGAGTTTAAAGGGCCAGAGGCCAATGAAGCGCTCTATGCGCACGGCAGAAAAGGGCCATTACCATGTAAATGTGTGGTTAATTCTTCAAAAATATATTTTTAAAAAAAGCATTTTTAGGCCTGTTAATAAAATTAATTAATTTCTGCTCTTTAATACCTAAAAAAATTAACTGGCATGGTGTCCAATTGTGTGCCAAAATTGGACATTTTTGTACAACGTCTGGATATTCATGTATTGACAGGGCTGTAGTTTTTCACTGTTTTACTTTAGAAACACAAATCTTTGCACAGATTATGCTTATATGTTGGTTACTGGATTTCTGGAACCAAATATGATCTGAGGCATATTTTTAAAAGGGTTATATGCTAAAAATTACAAAAAAAAATTAGGCGAGAATAAAATCTACTTACTTTTTCTGTGTTCCAGTCTCAGTAACTTTGACAGAGTAATATCTGCTTTAATATTTACACCTCTGATTAAATGTCCCAAGTGTTAGCTTCATTTTGATACCAAGATTGTAAGGACAGAGTTTGTAATTGCAGAGAAATAATCAATTTAATTTAGGCATTGCATTTTCGAGCAGGAAGCTCAGAAACCCCCTTGGGGCTTAAGAGGTTAAGTCCAACTTTGAAGGAGATGAAGTCATCCAGATGATATACTGAGCTGGACTTTTATTCAGCACATTTGGATTGTATTTTACCTCTAGGTTCATTATGCGCATGTCCTTAGCTGACTGTTGGTGTTTGTTTTGAGTCTTAATTCAGTCATCAGCCACCCTATGATGGACTGGACTGTACAAAAAAACATACATATTTATGTGTCTTTTATGTTACTACTTCAGAGGTGTGTGTGAAAGCCACTCCTGCTTTGAAGAAAAAGTCTGAACTTTTGTTTGTTTCTTTTTTCCAGCTGTCAAAAAGTACTTTTTTAAGGGCTGAAACTATTCTGCAGCATTTTTTTTTGTAGATTCCAAACTGAATCCTTATTTGTATGAATTAATTTTAAAAGTAACCTGCAAGTTCTTTTTTTTTTTTTTAGCAGACTTAATTGCGAAGATCCACAGAGAAAATGAATGATAAATTAAAAAAAAAAAAAACCCACAAAAACCCCCAACTTATTATCATAAATCTGCAACTTTGCAAATGGCCAGTACAGTTTTGCTTTCAGGTAGGAAGCAAGCGAGTCTCTGTTTTTGTGAGGTGCAGTAAGAGGATATTATTGGGTTTGTCAGCAAGTAAATCCTCCTTTAGCTACACTCGTCCACAAAGCTCATCCAACAAAGCTCTCAAAGTCATTTGTTGTAATTCAGATGATCAGTGCTGGAGAAACAATACATCTGCTCTGCTTCATCAGCTCCGCTCCTACCTGCCCCTGCCATCTGCTCCCCCACATATTCCATCTCTCTTTCCACACTGTGATTGCTTCTTGTACTTTATTACTCCCTGGCACCAGCGATCAATAGACGCTCTCATTTTATTATGTCATTCGATCTAGTCACCTGCAGTGCTGGGAGATACCTGATCACATGATATGATGGAACGGTATTGATCTTGCTGCATGATTTACATTAGTCTTGCTGTACTGGCACAGCACCACCACTGTCGGGGGGGCTAGCTGTTAGTGGGAAATTTACTACATTCAGGTGCAGCGTGCTGGAGTGCCAAAAGAGGAGCAGCCATGGTCTCATTTAAAGATTGTCATCGATGTCTGGCTGTGCCACGTAATGAAATGAATGAAACTACAAAAAAGATTGTAATTAGAGCAGAAGATATCTCAATATCAAGCAGCGAAGTGCTTTGATTATTCTTTTCTACAACGTTGCTTAAGCATTAAATCATGAAGACCATGTTTAAGTTTGATGTTACTTTTTTTTAAAAATTGAATTCCTGCTTCAAGTATGGGAGTATGCTTCTGTTCCTGAAGTCATTTTAACTGGAAACTAATTTTAACGTGTCTTTTGCAGGATCGTATGTGAGATGGATATGGCCCATGCGGACAGTATGCCGGGTCCAGTACAGCTCTGTGTCGGAGAGTGCAAACCAGAACTCCGGGCTCGTTCCTCACAACTCTACTCCTTTGTGGTATGAGTGTAATTAAACTCCATTTGTATTGTATTCTGAAATAACACTTGTGATCTAGTCAGTATATGGCTAAAAAAGAATCTATGTACAACTAACTAAATATATAGGCTACTTTAGCTTTTTTTTCTAAGTTGATTTATTCTTACGGATTATTTTTATGGGCTACAGGCAAACATTAATGTTGGAATTTCTATGCATAACAGCAATGTAATTAGGCAGCCCAAGGCATGCTTGTTATTTCAGAAATGACATTGATATAACAGGGCTTTCAAGGGGTTCACAAGAGTGATCTCTTCATGTGTTTACTTGTAGATATTTGCTTTATTTGTGAAAATATCATGTAGTTAATATTGTCTCGTATACTAATGCAGCTCAATATAATATTTATATTTCAAAATGTATTAGCTATTAGTTCAGCTACTAGAAGTAGTTGATTTTTTATGTCTCTTCTGTGTAGGTGATAAGAGCATTTTAGATTAATTTAAACCGATGAATTTTATTTTTTAAATCACACCATGCACAATTGTTAGCTAACAGTGATGTTAGCTATAGAGACCATTTGTCCAAATGTTTCTATCAAAAAAGCCCACGTGGTAGCTAGCAAAACTGCCTATTTCCAGCTTTTATGTACAGTCTGTGTGTACTTGCCATCCTCACACACTCGCACACATTTCCTTTTCTCCGATATCTGCTGTCTACCTGACCTGCACCTAACAGTTAATCTGCTTTCTCATTAGCACTCTCTCACACCTTCACAATTAGCACTCTTTTAACTATTAACAGCAGTCAGTAATTACTGCTGTTGTTTTCAGAGTACCTGCACTATCCTGCATGCTGGATGTCACACGTCGCTGTCAGTTTTGAGTTTTGTCAGCATGATGCTCTTGGCTCTGTAACACACGCTTGGCCACTTTTTCTCACCAGTGATACGGCTGCTACTCTGGGAAGCAGTGGAATTCCTCTGAGATTACTTCACAGAGCTTAGAATTGGCAACGCTTACAATTCTCTTGTATTGCAGTGCACCTAAAAAAGACTGCATCATCACAGGAGCATTCTTCAGACAAGACATATTCCCTACGTGACCTTGTAGACAAAGGGACATTGTAAATGACAGTGTGCATTTAGTCGCTTTTAAAATGGTTGTTTTATGTTTGTTCAGATACAGGTGTGTGCACACAGATGCTTTTATGTGTGTATGTGTGTTCCTGTGTATGTGCTGTCTACTTGAATATTACTCCATCTGTCTGTGTGACAGCATCCTGGCTGCACGCCGCTGAAAGCATTCGTTATTTTCAGATTGTCTTTAAAAAAGCTTCACTCAGATACAACCCAGCAATGCAGGGCACGCAGTCGTGGAATCTATAAGAGGACACTAAGGCTTTATTGTACTGCAGTTCACTGCCATCACCCTGACAATGTGAATAACTGTAATTTGCTGGAAATTAGTGATAACACTGAGTGTTACAACGGAGATGCTCCCCTGCTTACTGTAAAACGCATCTATCTTTTAATCTGTCTGCTGGTTTCGTGTCATTTCTTCCTGTTCCTTTCCCTCATTTTAAATGACTCTGACAGTCTGTCTTAATGTCTCTCTTTCTGCATCTGTGGTTTTTTGTTTTGTTTTTTTAGACTCCAACTGTCACAGGCCTGTCCCCTAGAAGAGGTCCAGAGTCTGGGGGCACTAAAGTAACTATAATGGGAGAAAACCTCGGTGCCGGCAGCAGTGTCAACGTCAAGTTTGGAAACCAGACATGCGAGTTCTTTGGGTGAGATCTTAATCTCCAACATAATTGTCCTGCATATGTGCTGCTACAGAGTCTGCAGAATGAGGAAATGCACATCATGGTGGAAACACTAAACGTTTATGTTGATATTGTGAAGTTAAACTAATCCAGTCACCATAAATGCCATGAATTTTCATACATAGCACAAATAGCAGTTTCTCATAGTATAAAAATGATTTGAATTAGTTTAGCTAAGTTTTTGCCTTCCAGCATAACTGTCAGAAAATGTTGGCTGTATGGCATGCTATTAGCAATTTTTAAAAGTAAATAAATAAATAAAACAACAGCTTGTGTTGTCAAGATAGTGATTTATTCACATTAAATAAGCAGCATTTCTGTGTCTTTATTCTTTTGTTTTGGGTTTTTTTTCCTTTGATATTATACTGCGAATACCCCCCAAGGGGAACCTCTTTATACCTTTGTTGAAACTTGTGTAAATTCTAATAAGGTTTTGATGACCTACTGCATCAAACCTTGTAATAATATCTTCCTTTTTTTTTATCTAGCCCCATCCTTCTCATTCTCTTCATTCTCCCATTCCTAATTAGTTTATCTGTTCTCCCCCATCCCTCAAATTTTTTAATTCTCAGTCTCACAAGTTGTTTCCATTTCTCTACACCCATCCCTCCTGCCGTCTTTTAGTTACTCATACATGCCCTCTTTCTGATTTCCACTCCTGGAGGCACCTATTTTAAGCCCTGCCACAGTATTCTGACTGTAATGTTGTAAGGTTGAGGAGTCAAGTAAACTTTAATGAGATATGGGGCTAATTACAGCTTCTCCACTGTATTCCTGTCATGGGAGAAAGAGGAGGATGTGGGGCTGTTCTACTACAAGCACTCCTCTACTAATGAATTTGGACAAATTCTGAGGGTTTGTGTGTAGATCACAAAGTCTTGTACAGGGAGGAGAAAGCATGTTTTAGAAGGATGTATGAGAGCTGAAAGTACTGACTGCATGTTAATGTGCACTGAGTGCACCTGTTCGTCATGTTTTGAGTGGGATAATTACAGAACAGGTCTCACAGAAAAAAAAAGTTTGTGTCTTCTCATATTCATTAGTTTTGCTACAGATTTAAATCACTAATTTAATAGTGGTATTCTTATTTTTTTGTGTAGAAGGACAAAGACAGAGATAGTGTGCTACTCTGCCCCTTCTCTGTCTGGAGTCGGCCCAGTTCAGATCAGCGTCAGTGTGGATCGTGCCCAAATCAGAGAGAGCCTCACCTTTGAGTACACAGAGGACCCTACTGTACAGCGCATTGAACCAGACTGGAGCATTGCAAGGTATGCATATTCCTCAGATTGTATGTATGAGAGTTTTATTCGTGTCCTCAGCTACCAGCCTTGAGCTTTTGACATGTAGACAAGAATTTCCCCATCCAAAGCTTTAGAGCCAATCAGTCCAAGCCAGCAACAATAAACAGACGAGTCAATATTGCACTTTCAATTACTGTTCGGTTCTTTTCCAATTAGTCTGGAATTGATAGAAGAACTGAAGCTCACTGATTGGAGAGGATGGGCACTTTTGAGACTGAGATTCTCCTACTGAATGCAGTGTCGATCCATGTGTTGAACGTCTTTGGCAGATAGATACACAGACATAGAAGACTACTAATTAAAAGGAGGAGAGGGATGAAGATGAAACAATGGCATAACAGAACAATGTGCTATCAGAGGTGTGAGTCCACAACAGATGGCGTGAGCTTAGAGATGGAGAGTATGGTACACTGCAGCAAAATCGTGACAACACAAAGGGAATAGGAGGAAAAACGAAGGGAGAAACTGATAGGAACCATATATCTGTTTTGCTTTCTTTGTATTTCGGAAGAGAAAATAAATTAAATATCCATCTAATTCCATTTTAAATTACACAGTGTGAACTGATTTTCAATGTCTCTCAAATTGGAGCTCAAATTGTGTAGAAAGACAGAAAGAAAAGCGAGCACGGAGCAGTTATTTTACATAGTTGCTGAGTGTATCTATGGACGCCACGGACAGCACATGGTCTGTCCACAGTAACTCACTACTGGTACAGTGAACTTTACCCTAAACCTTTGTTCAGCAAACCACATTGACAAGTGCAACAGAAAAACCATCTTTAACAAATCCAACCAGCTACAGGGGGGCTGGGAATTTAGCAATTTTCCACCTCCTCTGTTTATGCATATTAATATATTTAAGCTGGCTATTTTTTATTTATTTTTTGCACTACTTGATTGTCAATAGTAAAAACATAAAAATGCATCTCTAATCACCATCTTCCATGGGCTGTTTTGTCCCAAATTAACCTTAAAATGGCTTTCGATATGAAGCTTTTTGTTCCCCAAGTGATGGGGAACACTTTGAAGAAACAGATCAGAGTTAGAAAGTTTACAATAGGCTTTGGACTGCTTTGGGTCTTTTTCTCAGATATTCTCTTTCTTAGTCTTTTTTTCTTTTTCTTTTTTTACATTGAATACAAAAAAACCCTGCACAAATGAAAGTCGGATCTGACAAACATGATTATAAAAACTCCTGTAATGAATTTTGTCTAACTTCTTCCATTTATTCAGCGGTCACACACCCCTGATGGTGACGGGAACTAATCTGGATGTGGTTCAAGAGCCCCGGATCAGAGTGAAATATGCCGGCCGAGAGTCTGTCAATGTAAGAATCACTCACTACTAATCTGTTTTCGACCACAAAGTCTCTGCTATATGTGTAGTAGAAATCTTCTACTGTACTACTTCCAGCCTACCATGCTATATAAGCAGCTAAGTGACATTTACTTCAGGTAAAACGGTCCTTAACAGGCCCTCTAGCCCTCTACGCTCTCTGATTTATGCTTGAACCCTGTCTTCTTGACCCCAGAGCATATAAATATTACAGCTGTTGGTGAGAGTGATCCACATGCACTATTTAATATAGAGTTTACTTAAATTTTTTTGACCATCTCACCTCCCACCTACTGGGTGTTTTATTTACACTGCTCTCCTGACTCCCGAATACCATTTTCACTTGTTTGAGAAAAGATAAAGAGGCAGCTGGAGGACAGTAGAAGTTGACCAAGACTATAAAAGGTTCAGTGGGGAAAATGTTAGAGGTGTGCATCATTGGAGGCAAGAAGGCTCATAATGGCTTTCAATGGAAGATTAACTGCAGTCAGAAGTCTTTGGTCAGCATAAAGACCGCTGGTATAATCAAGGACTTGTCTGAAGGAAATCGTTACAAATTGCATTTGAGCCCCTGTCCTGGGGGTCCTTGTTTAATTAAGAGGATGGGATTTCCTCTCTGTGGTCTGCTATAAGGTGGAGAGGGCAGATGAATACGATAAAGGGGAGTTTGAGGAACAGAGAGTAGTGAGCCCAGTATTGTGTATCTGTTTAGTTTCTGTGCGTCTTTTGTAAAATCAATTTTCACACATGCACTATGGCCCTGACCCACACTGCACATTACCGAGCAGGGATGTAAGTAAGAACACAAATGCTGAAATCATTTGGGGTAATTACGTCCATGTAATGGCTAATTCTGGTGTAAAAATAGAGCAGTCAATTTTTGAGAATTCACAGTGAGTGAGTGGGCATCATGTATCCTGCCTCTAGATTGGCATCATCCCGTGGCAGCATGGTAGCTCAGTGGTTAGCATTCGCTTGCTTCACCACACGAGATTTTTTGATCTCAAGACATTTCCTGATGCCGCCAGTGAAAACACAATCTGTACTCACTCTGTGCTAATGCAACATGGCCTAAGATTCTCAAAAACTAACATCTAACTGTGGATAATTGCCAGAATGTGTGGCGTGAGTTCTACTTTGCAAGACAACATCAGAAGACTTGACAAATACACACTATACATTTTGTGATATATGAAAAAAACACACTAGTTTGGAAATATTTCAGTCTCACACCTTAATTTTTCAATATATACAATGTTTAAAAATGTTTTAAAACAGAATTTCACATTGATGCAGGGATGCACAAAACCATCCTCAAAGCTATCCTTCACATACACAATTCCCTATAGATTTACTCTCATTGCATTTCCAACTTACTGTCTCTAAATTTGCAGTCTAAAATTGGCCTTAAGTGTCTCTCTTGCTTAATGAACATTTCTGGAATGAAAACCATCATTCTGTTCCGAGGTTTCTGAGCTCCAGGATCCTCGTGCAAGATACTGACATGCAGACCTTATGTGAAGTAAAAGACACATAAGACACTGTTTTTATATTTAGAGGAGAGAAAAACACTTGATGAGTGAGACAGAGAAAATCTGGTGAAATGGAATTTGACTTGTGTGTGGGTGCCGTAGTGTCTGATATGTCAGTTTCCAAATCTTTGAAAGCGAGTTGTTCATCTCCACCCTGCCTCGTCTCATCCAACTCCCCACCTAGTGCCTCGCAAAAGACGACTGTGTCACCGTCTTGACTGCCCCCACAGCCACAGAGAATGAATTTCTATTAAATGCTAAGGTTACAATTACCTATCCTTCATCCCACCCTCCCAGGCCCTTCTACCCCTTTCCCTTTTTGTCACGGGAGGAAGGCAAACAGCACAGAAGCCTATAGCAATAAGAGCTGCTGTCTGTCAGCCAGCCTTCAAATGATCACCTGTCTTCCACTAAATTGCTTCTCTTCTCTCCCTCCCTTGTGTCACCTGCACAGATTCACAAAGAAACCAGGAAAGAGGAAAAAAGACAATTTTCTTTGTGAAATGCTCTGTATCTGTCACTGGATTCACAATTGAAACATTTATCATGATCTTGATTAAAGCTAAAAGGGTTATTTCCCAGCTCTAGAATATTTCCCTGTCCCACACTTTAGATGCCTGGACTGAGTGTCGGGCTTGGCATGTCAGGTACATTTACGGTTACTACTGAACATAAAAGGTGTTCAGCATGGGTGTTGCTTTTCCTGATTGCGAGAGGAGGCTGCAGATCACTGCATAATTAGATTCACGTTTTTAGAATTATTTTGTATATTAAGCTATAGAAATTATGTATCCTATAATGCTATACATGATATTAACAGTATTAGCATCGTGAGCTGATTATTGATCGATATTTATGGCATTATAAATGTCCAAAGTCTCAAAGGCTAGCACTGCTTCCATGGTGACATTTCTTCTGTGTACTTTTGTAACTAGCTTCAAACAAAACAAAAACCTTTCACCATATGAAACAGTGCTTATGGGATAAATTGGTTTCTGGCTCCACTAGCTAACAGCCACACAGATCTTGGATAGATTGATTAGAGCTGAAGTTAGACTTAATGCCAGTATTAGCAGTTGGTTGGAACAGCGGGCAGGCAGGAAAATAGACATAGTGTAGGAGTAACCAAGTATAGGAACAGCAGAATAACCAGTGACTAGCTATCAAATGTTGGCCTTCAGATGACCTTTGACTCTGTGAAGCCTTCGTATTTTTTCCATCTCTACAGTCAGCCAGTCGTATCTTCGCTTGCTCTCACTCTCTCTCTTACCACTACCCTGGCCAGAGACCTTTGAATGATTGAGTGGGCTGTATCCACATAGTAGATCATGGTAATATATTCAGCCAGAGGGGTTGGAGTGTTACTGCCTTAAAACACCCTGGCTCTATCCAACAGTAGAGAAAGAAGACAAATGAGACCGAGATTCCAATTATTTTCTCTTTCTGTTGACCTCAATTCACTTTATCAATGCTGTAAATCTTGTAGCTTCTTTTGCCACATGGCCTACAGGAAGAGATGTACCATTTGTATTTGACAATTAATTGTAAAGTTTTACTGCTTTACTGTTATGACTGAAGCAATCATTGATGACACGTAGATGGAGAGTAGGAAAACAAGCTTGTAATTCAGAATTTGGGACATATCTAATATCCAGATCTGTTAAAAGGCAGAAATACTGCAAAGGTGTCATGTTGCCCCACTCAGAGGGGAATCAAAGTATCATTTTTTAAAATAATCTCGCATTGCCCCATTTACCCATCGCTACAGTACTCACCCATCACTTTGGATTTGGATGTTACACTCACTGAAAAACATCTGACATTATAGGAGCAGTTTCCTGGCAGGATTTGGTGAAAGAAAAGATTTAAGAAAGAGAGCGAGAGAGCATAATAGGAAAGTGAGGACAGTGCAAAAAAAGCCCACAGTATCCATCCACGGCAGAGCAGATGGTAGTCAGAGCTTTAGTTGACTTGCAAATGCCTTGCTGTTCCATCCCAGGAGTCATAAGGATCGCGTTGGACCATATGGACCTGTCTATACTGTGTAACGTGTCATTATGCTAACATTAAGAAAGCAGTCTATATCAACTAAACTTGAAATTTTCTGTCCAATCAACCTTTAACCCTGATTTAAAAACAGAACATACTGTTTTCATTGGTTAATTTGACCTATTTCACTCTGTGATCATATGGGCTTACACGTTAAACAGCCAGGATGACCACATTAAAAGCTCGATGGCTCAGCAGTACAAATATGAGTGGATAAAATTAATTAACTTGATCTATTCATATAGCACCGTATTTGCTCTGTAATCATTCAGAATCTTTTGAGTCTCTGAGTGGTACTATTCACACAGTTTTCTTCCTGCTGGCTTGTATTTGTGGATGTGGAACTATGCTGTGCAGATTTTAATAGTTAATTCGGGCTCACTTTGAAGTGACATTTCTGCATGATAAAGCATCTGAAAAAAAATTAATTCTGATTTTTTTTTTATGCTTTAACTTTTTTAGTTGTTAATGTGATTTCACAGAACATAAAGTTAGTGAAAGTATGTCATGTGTCCTATCTGGCTTTGCTATCTATTTTCATGAGGAGCTTATCTTTTTGCAAAGCTAATGCACTGCTACTGTGCTTTGTAAAATATAGAAATTAAAAGAAAATTCACAAAACCTGAGAACAGTTTCACACATGCACACAGAGCTATATTCCAGATATGTTGCTAAGACTATTGCATCATCACCCAGGTTTTGCAGCAAGTGCAGATTTCCAGGCAGCTAGTCAGTCATTTATACATTTGCACAACTGATTTAAAATACATCACCAAATATCAAGTCCCTTTTCAATTAAAAGCAGCAAACATTAAGTTTTTAAAATGTGAGAGTTTTGCCGCTTTCACTTTTTATTATTGTATCGTTATTGCTGCAAACCAAAGATATGTGGTTTAAACTATTCATCAGACCCCAGAAAATGTCACTTTTCACTGCGCTCAACTTCTGACAGTCATTTGTATCATTTTCTGACTTTAGATAGGCTAAATGATAAAAAGAGATAATCAATTATTTGAATCCTTAGTTGCATTTTTAGGCACGGTGTGTCCAACTTGTATCTGAATTTATTTTAAGAATGAGATTCAAGGCTACATAGTGAACACAATCTTCAGTCTATTTCCAAGGGTGAACTAAATAAAGATGCCAGTCCCTTCTTCCACCTCTGCAATCACACTCCTGCAACTTAGCTTGCACCATGCTGGCAAAATCCAATTGGTGTACCCTACACAGAATGAGTTTGCATCGATCTTTCTGGCTTTCTCTGGAGCACCAGACAACAGGTAGGAGGCGTGGTACTCGCTAGCGTTCACCACCTTTGATGATATTTACCTCTAATTAAGTTTCTTCCCCAGAGAGAGAGCTGGGAGGGAGTGAAAGGAGATAAAAACCTCTCGGAGCAGAGTGCTGTGCAGCAATCAATCCTCTCTCCCCTTCCCTCTAGAGCTGAGACGGGGAGGATGGATGGAAAACAGGCCTCTCATCTGGGCAAACTTGAGAGAAGTAATAAAAGACCCATAGCTCAACCTCTTCCAGAGGAGACAGAGGAGAAATGCCTCCATCCTTTTGTGGTTGTTGGCCTGCAGTGTTTTTTAGTGAGGCTGTTGGAGCAATTTATTTTCAATTTTATAGAGGCTTCCTCTACAATAAAGATGGATTTAATGACAGAAAATAAATCCTATTTTTCTGAAAAGTATTTGGCCTTTATAGGTCAATTATAAGGCTGGTGAGCACGCCGCAGGGTTCATGTTGAAACCAATGTGTTTCAGTTAGGATCGCACTTGAGGTTACAGAACACAGAGGATGGAGCAGATTATAGAACCAGAAAAAAAAGAGAAATCATAGCTTTTCTGAGCTGTCCAAGTTTATTCTGGATGACTGAATTGCAACTCTTCTTTCATTTAAAGGGCCACAGGCTATCATTTCGTGATGCGTTGATTGTTTCAGTGCAACACATCCCCAGTAGCATCACAGAAAGTTTAAAGTTTCTTCATAATATTTTTTTCTCTTCTCTTCGTTCACTCTCTCCAGGTGTGTAAAGTATTGAACACCACCAGCATGAGCTGCTTTGCTCCTTCTTTGATGGCAGAGTACCATCCAGGTTTGGACACCGTGAAGCATGCAGACGAGTTTGGATTCATCTTCAACAACGTCCAAGCGCTGCTGGTCTACAACAACACTAACCTACTCTACTACCCCAACCCCTACTTTGAACCGCTCAGCACCACAGGCATCCTTGAGCAAAAACCAGGCTCACCCATCATTCTCAAGGTAAAGGAAATACAGATTTGTATACATTTAAATCTGCATAGGATCTGCAGATTAAAGCCACAAATGTAGACCTATCATAATATTTATCATGCATATTCTGCTGCTAAGTGTTCATTTCCATATACTCATAAGTTTTTCTCTAGTTGATTTTTATATACAAGTCCTATTATCTGGATGCTTCCATGTGTAAAAAATCAAAATCGGTATGGCATTCGCTTTCATAGATGTTTTGAAGCTTTGTTGAACTTCCTTTGTAGTGAACCCCTCTGGAGATTGTGTTCACCCTTTTGTTGCATCTCCCTGTTTGCCTGCATTTGTAATTGGTACAATCTCTGCTCCATTCTTGGCCAGGTCACTGTTGGAAAATACATTTTTCAACTCAATTAAACTTTTCACTTAGAAAAATAAAAGATGTAATGAAATAATATCCTTGGGAAAGATTTTAATTCCTTTTCACTCAGTCATTATTATGTTTGTATAGTAATTACAGTTAGTTGTATGTTTTGGGGTTTTTTACTGGTATTTTTTGCCTGATAGATGGAGAGCAAGGAATTTGTCAAAAGATATATTTCAATCCTTTTTCCTGATTACCAGCTGCTCCCACTGTAAAATATATCAGCCTGTCTGATCTTGGTATGGAATCCTATTGAGTGGCAGCTGTGTCCAAACCTAGGGATTTAATTTGTACTGTATTCAGGTGACATATCAGTGTGGTGCATTAAAAAAAATGTTTGATTTTTGTTGGTGTGTGTGTGTTTCTGAGTTTATCTTCAAATTTTACACCCCTCTGTTCATTGCTCTATGCCCACAGGGTAGAAACCTGGTTCCTCCAGCATCAGGAGGGGTGAAGCTTAACTACACAGTACTAATAGGAGAGACTCCCTGTTCTGTCACTGTGTCTGAGAGCCAGCTGCTGTGCGAGCCTCCCAACCTCACTGGGCAATACAAAGTCATGGTCAGTATTGGTCTGTTCTGGTGTTTTGTTATGGCCCTAACTTTCTTTCCAACTTACTTTCCATCTATCCCTGTATTTGCAATTTCTTCTTTATAATAATCAACCTCTAAGCTCTATTATTTGTGTTCTCATCATTGTTAATTCAGCTGAAGAAAAGGGGTCAAAGCGAGAGCAGCATGGTTGTGCTCTACATGTCAGAAGGTTCTGCCACAATCCACCGCAATTATTCTTAGTTACCCACTTGCTTATTGAGTGCAATCTTTGTACTATTTCCCTCTCAACGTGATAATGGTCATGTATTTGCAGGCAATTTTAGCAGACAATATTTGAAAAGGTTTTGGTCTAATTTTCAATACTTGGTTGGCTTAATCATTTCTGTAAAACAACAATCATGTAACATACAGCTCAACTGCATGTTTTCAATCGCTCTTTTAGTTTTAACAGTCTCACTGTGACTCTTGCCTTTCTTGACAGGTGCAAGTAGGTGGTCTTCACGTATCTCCAGGTGCCGTGCACATCATGTCTGACAGCCTGCTGACCCTTCCGGCCATTGTTAGCATTGCGGCAGGTGGCGGTCTTCTCCTTATCATCGTCATCCTCGTCCTGATCGCCTACAAGCGAAAATCACGTGAAAATGATCTGACCCTTAAGCGCTTGCAGATGCAAATGGACAACCTGGAATCACGAGTTGCCCTAGAGTGCAAAGAAGGTTAGTGTTAGTGTAGAATAGTAGAGTAGTTGTAGCAGTAGATACAGACTGTTAAGTGCTTTGCTTAACCAATAGGCTTCTTTATCACTAAAAACAAATAAAAAGCATAAATATGTGTATGTGTTACTCAAATCAATCCGAGCTGTCTGCATGTTTTAAGTAATGTAAACATTACTTCAAATCTGGATCATCCTTGTTTTTTATCACAAAAGATGAACTCATTTAGCCCTCTATGTGGCCTTTTTCATCATAGAGTAGTTTGCATGCTGGAAGCGATTTTCCATACAGCTAACATGAACTCTAAACATACTGGAACCAAACACACATTAGATATGAGACGCACAAACGTTCAAACTGTATTTTGAATTCTGCTGTAATTCTACAGTCATGTTTTCATAGCAGGTGTTTGTGTTTACCCTTTGTATGTCTGTATATATTTTTGTAACCGTGATATGTTAAAACAAAAGTGAGCACTGATTGCTCTAGTTTTATTTTAGATGTGAGCGTCACATCATTTCCACATCGCTACATTGAAATAAACACTGTTGATTGCTCCTGCTGTTATCATTTGGGTTATTTTAGCTAGTCTGTGGCAAAAGTGAGGTTTAGGTCTGACAGTGTTGAGGCGATTTCATCAGCCAGAGGGGACCTTATTACTTATCCCCTCCAGCCACCCCTGATCAGCTGCCCCAATGTTATTATGTAGTAATAGAACACAATGGTCGAATGACAGATACAGACAGACGGGCACATAGAGTAGGCAAACAGAGGGAATCATACACAGGTAGCCTTGGGACAGAAGAAGATTAATGTTTTAACCATTAGCATTGGCCTGGCGAGTACTTCCCCGCGGGGTGGATTTAGATAGCTACCAGAGTTCCTCCTTATGAGTGTATATATACACTGTGAGTCCATGTGTTGGTGTGTAAACCAATGTGTCACAGGGGACTTTGGTACCAGGAGGTGAGGGCTAAGACTGGTTAGAGATGGTGGGGTTTTGAGGAGGGTTTTAGGAGACGACTGCTGCTCCTGTGATAGGCTGCAGGCAGGGAGCCTCCCCAAGGGCGGCGAAGCAAGGCAACAGAGCCGTGGGCTTGAACCAGAGTCAGTCAGGATGGAGCCAATTAACTAGTGCTCACCTGCAGCTTCACACTGAGATGCCACACTCTTTGGGGCCTTTGCTTCAGCCAATTTACTGGGTGGTAGATAAAAATGAGTAAGAAAAGGAGGTGTGTCTGTATATGTGTGTGAAAAGTGAATGTAAAAGAGGGAGAGAGAGATCAATTTTTTTAGGAGAGAGATGTAAAATATTGAGTTCCTCTGACATGAAGACTATCTTGAGCGTTCTGTCATCTTCATCATAGCAGCAGTAAGCCCCATGAAGATAAGAAGGATTCACATATTTGGTCCTTGGGGATTAAATAACAGTTTTATTTTCAGGATGCCTTTCACAAGCGCTCCCTTCAACTTGTCTCGTTTCTCTGCCTCCTTCTCTTCTAGCCTTTGCCGAGTTACAGACAGACATCAATGAGCTCACCAGCGACCTCGACAGAGCTGGTATCCCCTATCTGGATTACAGAACCTATGCCATGAGGGTCCTCTTCCCCGGCATAGAGGATCATCCTGTCCTCAGAGAACTGGAGGTAACTATGCAAGAGAGAGATACATTTTTAAAAAAGAGAGGAAGGACAAGGGAACTTCAGTGTGAGCTGAAATAAATACATAAATATACAAAGTGGACTAAAGAGAGAGAGCCAAGCGGCATGTCTGCCCTGACCACTTCTCACGTAGGCTAACCTTAAGCGGGAAATTGCTGAAGGGGGAAAGGACACCAGTGTGCCATCTATCCTTTCTACACTCTGGTCTCACACGCACACACACAGTCAGTCATGCTGGGCAGCATACACATACACATATATATACACCTCACATGCAAGCTCCCTCATGGAAAACAGGGTCCCAGCACATGGCTATTTCATCCACCAGTGGCTGCAGTATGAGGGGTAATGAAGTGAGTAATTCCCAATCCTCAAGCAGAACTTTGGGTTCTTCCAATGGGGAGAAAAACTGGCTGGTTAACACTTTTTCCTCCTCTTCGAGGGGCCAGAGTAGTGCTAGGAAATGACTTTATTTTATGTTGTTGAGACTGGTTTCCAGAGGATGAAACTATCAGGGATAAGAAGATTAATCATAGTAGAGATTAATGGTGGAAGTGTGAGTCAGGCTAACTAGCCAGGTGTAGTTAGTTAAGTGGATAGTTGCTCAGGTAAGGCTAGCCATGTTTGCAAGAGATCAAAGGAAATGTAATGTCACATCTTAGAGCAGTGGCATTTGGTGAGTCACATAAATTTCGCATTGCCTGCCAGAGGACCCATATTTTTATGCAAACTTCAGAAAAACAGTCATGGGCGCTCAAACAAGTACAAAGCGAATATTACTTAGATTGTTTTACCCTGAAAGCTTGTTTAACATTTAATTTGAAAGTGAAATGACAGCTAACTCGGTGTACAATGCTTTTTTAACTGGGACTCGGTCAATAATTGATTAAGATCTTCTCAGTTACTCATCATGAGCCAGAACTTCTTTCTGCCTGAGGTGAAACATGAGTGAAGATTTTGGTGCCTTTAGAAAAATCTTTATTTTTTGTGAGGCAAGGTCACAAAGAAAGTTAAAGAGCAACAAACCTTTTCAACCAATATTTCAGCAACTTATCATTAAAGGTATTACTAAACAAATTCCTGCTTGATACTCATTAGCCTTAACTCATGCACTGTTGTTGCCTCTTTTTTTTCGGTGCAGGTGTCAGGTAATGGCCAGCAGAACGTGGAGAAGGCCCTGAAGCTGTTTGGCCAGCTCATCAACAACAAAGTGTTCCTGCTCACCTTCATCCGAACACTGGAAATGCAGCGCTCTTTCTCCATGAGGGACCGCGGCAATGTGGCCTCACTTATCATGACTGCCCTTCAAGGACGACTGGAGTATGCCACCGATGTCCTTAAACACCTGCTGTCAGACCTGATTGACCGCAACCTGGAGAGCAAGAACCATCCCAAACTGCTCCTGCGCAGGTAACACGGCAATAATGTTCCTTCATGATATAAAGACTTGAATCGTGCCCAACTGAACTTAAACCTTACTTGTTTGTTGCATCTTATTATAAAGCTTCAAATAGTCAAACGAAGAAATGAATGAACACTAAGTAAGATAAACAAAGGCCTCTCTATTGTGCACAATTGTAATGAGAATGCCTTAATCCTCGGTAATGCTGTTTGTTTGGCAAAGCTTTATAATATTGAGCCAGAAAGGATAAAAACACACAGCATTACTGTTTATCCCCTCATATGCGATGCTGTTCTGTGATAGCTATGTAGATAACAAAAACAGAATGTTCATTAGCAGAAGAAGAGGTGCAGCATCATATAACGTTTTTAAAGAGATGGATAGGTTTTGATTTAGAGTCGTATGTTCTTTAACCTTTTTCTTATGTTTCTTGCGCATTCCTGTTTCGTCATGTTTCCATGTAGACACTTCACAGAATCACACTTGTAATTAGTGTTATGGAACTTGTACATCTGCAGCACAATGAGATAAACAACATGCAATATTTGCACGAGGAGCAACATCTGAGTTCTCTGCATAATTCCACATTCCCTCTAGCTTCCCTCTTTCCCACCGCTCTCTCTAAATACCAGTGTCGCTCTAACTTATCCTCCAAGCTCAGGCTCTTTATAAAACATTTAAAAGTGGTTCAGCTGAACTTTTTTCCCTGTGTATCAAGTGTACTTTGTTTCTCTGGGAAGTTAGAATGACGTGTTAAAACTTTAAACACCTACTAAGTTCCTGCTCAGGTTTCCACAGCTGCTTTTGGCAAACAAAGTAGCTTAAAAAATATGTGCAAAGTCCGTCACAGTCCTTCGTAAAGCCTGGCTGCTCTGTGCATGATTTTGACGATGTTTACTTTACTTAATAAGATGAGACAGTGAGACCAGGCAGCTGCTTTGTTTCCAAACATCCTTTTTCTGCTGTTAATGCTCCTTATTTCAGATACATTTAAGAAATGTTTCTATTTTTCTTTTTTTTCTTAAAGTCACGTTAATAGTCGAGCTTAAATTACTGCCAGATAGAAAAGACCCTGCATATTGACAGATGAATTGACTAAAGCATCACAGCATCAAATGGACCTGGATTAAGCTGTTATTTTACATGACAATAGGGCTCCATGTCACCTCTAAGTTTTCATTATCCGTTTCATTATGTTCTTATTAGGAACACAGTGGTACATAATCCTCGGGTCCCGCCTTTGCAGCCTGGAGGGCTAAATGTCCTATAGTTTTTACATTTCAGTCCCCATTTTTATGAAAAATTTAAGGGATTAGTGATTTGACATGGCTCTTTGCTGTTGTTGTCTTCCTCATTTCCTATTTGGAGAAAAGCCGACGTGAAGCCAGCCAGCTGACTCACACACACACTCAAACACACTCACACATCTGTGATGATAGTCAAATTGAACATTTCTCTAAGCAGTAATTGTGTTTGTGCAGGCCGTAGAGTGAGGCTGCTGGGCTGTGCTTTGTTGCCATTTTCCCATTCAGCTGTTTTTTCTGTCACGTCTCCTCAGGTTTTTTTTTATTACATATAACAAGGTAGTGAAACACCTGCTATTATTCCAGCTAAGATGCCCTTTGTTTTGTTGCTTTACTAAATTAGCTGTATTTGGACAGATGCTTGTGCTTTTGTATCATGTATCTTTTGGGGTACAGTGCGTATTTCTGTAGATATCATGCTTGTTAGAACACACAGATATAAATCTCTGCTGACTATATTGGACTCCGGTGATTTGAATTTCTAATGCATAATTAGTGATATTACACTTATGCAAAACTCACACAACTACAATAGTTCAGCAACATACATCAAGGACATCCAAGGCAACCAAATCACTATATTCATTCAATTCAATTCAAACCAAGTTTTCAAACTAGCAGGCTCTAGATTTCAAGAGAAAACAATAAAGACAAGAACTACGAATACTGAGAACTGGTTTCATCTGTGATGGGTTTAAGCGGCCCATCACGATCCCACAATTTAATAGTAGCCAGAGTTTAATATGCAATGTCCTCAAATTGTTGTTTATTAAAGATTGCAGTTGCTCGTATATGCACATTTCTGACATCAAAAGTGTATGTGTGTTTATGTGCGCATGTACAGGTATTTTAGTAAAAGACATCTGTGAAAATTCTACAGGGAACATTTAAAGCTTTACACTGAGATGTGTTCAGAGTATGAACGCTATATACTGTAGTGTATATTTATACTACAAAACACAGCAGGTACAGTATATATGCACAGTTTTGTCATCAAACTGAGCTGTTATCTGTGCAGTAAGTTTGTGTGGGAAGCTGGAGCACCATGCTGTTACTAGCTTTTGCACAGAAAAAAGGCGAGGAGGGGTGTCGGGTGTGGAATTCTAATTAAACAACTAATAAGCCTATTAATTGAGCAGATTATACCGAGGTTTGCAAGTCTTTCCACAGATACGTTTCCAAGTTATGTTTGCAGCACGTTCAAGATGCTGATTGTAAAAGCAGGCTCTGATTAGCATTGACACCGCACCTCCTCTTACTTCTCACCACCTCTGCCTCCATTACAGCTAATTTCTCTAGTCCTCCTAAATATTCTGTCTCTCATACGGGGAGATTATCTCCAGATAGCATGTTTTCTATATTTGAGTATGTAATTGCTGATGCACTATCTACACTACACTGGGAATGATAATGTTAATTAATTAATATCCTTGTGCAGTTTTAAGGTATGCAGCTTTCTTGCTAAGTGTGCAGGTTTAAAGGTGGGTTAAATGGAACAGCATGTTAAAGAAACAGCCCTCTTCCTTAAAATGTGTAAGGTGTCTGCACAGATCTGATGATGCATTTACTAACAGTAGACGTGATGATATTTGGACTAATATGTATATAACTTTAATAAATATGCAGCTAGCTATTTAAAAAAATATTTCTGATCTTTTCCCTGAAGAAGTTGACACTGAATGGGTTAAAGAATTATGTCACAGACTTAAAATGAATCCGTGTGACATGCCTCTTGGCAGAGTAAGCATAAAAAGTAAACCATTGCCATCTGCAGTATTTGAGGAAGTAGTTAACCTCGTTGTAGCTGAAAGGAATACAACACAGCTCTTGTCACTGAGAAAGTTTGATGGTAGGTTGAATGTCTCTGAAAGCCAGGGGGGAATTTGGAAATCTTATACACCAGTTGCAATGCGACATATACACACTTTTTACTCTTAAGCTCAGCAGAGTCCTGGGCCCCATTTTACCATCAATCATATCAGACTAGTGAAAACAAATTATAGCACATTGTACATTATCTTGCATTTATGCAGCATATATCATCCCCAGTCAGTTAAGTTCCTGGAATCATATTTGAAGGGTGCACTCATGCTCTTTTGAGGCTTGTTTTTCAGAGAAACTCCTGTCTGTTTGGTATTTAAAGATTTCAAATACCTTCTGTTGTCTTTGCCTTGATAAGGAATGATTTTGGCTCACAGTCACTTTCATTCTCCTAAAAGCTTTTTGAAAGTGATATCTAAGCTTTGTGTTTGATTTTAACACTCTTCAGTGCGCTAAGTGGAGTTGATGAAGCACCCCATATTGTTTGGATTGTATTTACCACCATTAGTGCTCTTGTGTTCACGTTCTCTCTGTGTCCCATCGTTCCAGTTCTCCCATTCTCTATATGTACCTTGTCCTCTGGCCATCTTTTTGCCCCTCCAGTTTCTCAGACTTTTACACATTAAATGACCCCTATCAAAACATGCTTTTTTATGCATTAAAATCTCTTCTCCATTGTCTCCATCTATAAGTTTTCTCAAAGCCTCTTGCTTTACCCAGTTTCACTTTCTCTTCTTTATAATGCTCTTTTAATGGAATCACTGAACATTGCTTCTATCACCTTGAGACTTTTCAATCTTGTATTATTTTTCTCCTACGCGTTTTTGTAATGAGATTTCCGCCCATGCAGAGCAATGGAGTACAGCATTATTAAGAGAGTGAGTATTGTGTTTGGCATTAGTTTCACTGAAAGACATTCAACTGGCTGCTAATATAGCCCCCCCAGTCCACCCTAGCTGCCATTAGGAGACCAGAGATGGGGCCTGTCTTAAGCACTATGTGGGATAATGAAATCCTGATGTTCATTAATGAAACTCAATTAATAGAAAGAAGGAAGTGGAGGCAGATGAGAAGGAGGACAAGAAGGGAAGGAGAAGGAGGAGAACAAAGGGTTCCCCCCGCCCGACATTCAAGTGAAGAGATATTAAAGGGGAGTCAGCACAGCCCCCTCACAAAGGCTTTATTTGACTTCCTTCTTCGAGACTTGCTGAGCTTATTAAAATACTTAATAGGTTCCATTAACTTCTAACACACTCAAGTCTCATACAGGCAGGGAGGGGCACATGGTAAGCATGAGGTGTGTGGGGGGGGGGGGCGGGGGGGGGGGGGTATAAAGAGGGGTGGATTCTTGTAGAGGAAGGAGGGCAATTACACAGGGATTTGGAGTATTGTCCAAAAAACTCCACAATACATTCAAGTTTATTCAGCATGAAAACACAGCCTCAGGCTCTTATGGATCCTTATTATGTTTTCAAATTACTTTTTTTAACCTTGGAGAAATACTTTGTGTCTTTCTCTATGTATGTATTCTCTCTGTTGTGTAGATATAGTGCTGTGCAAAAGTCTTGAGCTACCCCTTATTTCTTGGTATTTTGCTTCCAAAGAGCCAGATTTTTTCTTATAATTTTAAGTGGCCTTAAGCAAGAGTTTTTCAGACTTTCTGCAGGTCTTTCAAAGTTCTCCATTTTCAGAGGAATGTGTTTTTGTTAAACCAACACTGACCTATGACCCATTAAAGCTCAAAAGGCCACCTAACCCAAAGGATGAACCAGTGTTGTGTACACACATAACAGAAAACTTAGCAAAGAACCAATTTTAATTATAATATGATTATAAATATAGTCAAGGTCAGGAGAGAGGTACAGCAGTAGTTGTCTACACCAACCTGTAACACGGTGGAGGCTCTGTCATGGTTTAGGACTGCATCTCAGCCAGTGGTGTTGGGGATGTAGTCAAAACTGATGAAATTATGAACACAGAAAGTACTCTCATATTTTGATCCATCATCTAAAAAAGCATATGATTGACATAACACAAATTTTTGAGCATGACAGTGATCCCTAACTCACTGCCAATGCAGTAAAAGCATACCTGGATAGAAAAACTGGAAAAATGAAACCCTGTCAATCATGGATTAGCCTCCCCAGAGTCCAGAGCTCCACATATTTTAAATGTTTTGGTGATCATTTGTACAGAGAATGCAACAAAATGCAGCCAACATCCAATGCATGTCCTTTGGAATGTCCTCAAAAAGCCTAGAGAACTACTTAAAGAACTTATGAGAAAGGTTGCGTAAGACTTCAGGCTGTGCTGAAGAATAAAGGTGGTCATAACACTTTCAAGCTTGGTAGAGTTGTACAATGTCTATTTTTGCCTTATATATTTTATTTCCATTTATATCTACATATTTCAGTAAATCGGTGGACCTATTTTCCATAAATAAAATAAGTGGTGCAAGACTTTTGCACAGTACTGTATGTATATGGAATGACAAAGAGGACAGAACAATAGAGCTTGTATGTTTTCCCCCAAAGAGAATGCATTGTCACACACACAGACATACATGCACAGAAGCGTGCAATCTTTCAGCTCCTCAGCATTGTTTACTCCCTCATCCTGTACCTGAAACTGGGTGAACTAATGTACACGCTCCCCCCGCTGGCACATCACACTTCAAATAAGCTGTCACACAAGTCTCCATCCTCTCAACAAGCTGCCAATAGACTGGCCAGCACTCTCGTTGGCAGGGGAATAGCCTCCAGGCGTGGAAGACAACATCACAATTCGACCGCACATCATTCAAAACAAAATATAACCTCTACTCCTCTGTCCTGGAGCTGAAGGAAAGTTTTGTATTTGCAAGTAAAAAATAGACCAATACCTCATTCAATCTCAATTTAATGAGAGAGAAAGAATGACTGACGCTTTATCTCGTCTCACTGACTAAATTGTTGGCTCTTGTAACCTCGCTGGCTCACACAATCCTGCTGGGACTTCTGCGTTGGTCCCAGACTCTTGCTCATAGCCTTCAAACACGACTTAACGCAATTATCTCCACAATAGTCATAATCTCCCTTCAGGTCCATTCAGAGCCTGAATAGGTATAATCATGCCTAGCACTATTGAGGAGACGGAAGCCTTCTAACTTGTCTTTAATACCTGGCTGCTCCGATTCCAGCTAATCCCCAGTTCAGCACAGTATGCTATAAAGACCTTCCATCATATCCACCAGAGTAATCACAGTAATTTCCTGCTACATTAAGAGGGTCATTTTTTCCACTGCACTGTCATTTAAATTGGCAATGCTCATGGACAGACTGACTGGCAGTGATCATTCACGGCCAGGTGACAATCGCAGGCTTCAAACAGCAGTGCAGTCTATGGGGCACTTTACCATGGCATGCTAACTTGTGATTAGTGTTTGTAGTAGCTATGTTAGAGCTAGCAGGAGGAATGACACTGACAATAATACAGGCCAAAAGCTAGCTGTTAAAAAAAACAGTTTGTGTTCCAAAACAGCTTGGTATCAGTGTGTTCCAGGTAGCATTTTAAATCTCTTTGCAGGAAGCCTTGTGCAGTCGTCAAATAACAACAGAGTAAGGTAGAAGCGGTTTTACTAGATGAGGTGGAAGCTACTTGTTGTTATTCATCTCAGGTGCTTGTCCACCCAGAACTAACCCTTTCATCTATGCTTCATGCTCGTTAACCATTCCCACCTGGCTGGATTCTGTTTTTTATTTAAGTGCAGCTTCTGCTTCTCTAGTGTCCCATGATGGTGCTAATGAGGCAGTGGGAGGATGTTTGTCTGGCATTCAGAGAAAGATATGAGTCGAAATCATAAAGGAGTCATACACTGTCCTCTCATGTTCTCTGTGATAGAAATAGTCGAGGGGTCATTGCACACTTGTGTTTTTTCATGCCCAATCAAGCCCGGCAGTACGCTGTACCCCCTGTGTGATTGACTGGGAAGGGAGAGGAGGTGCGGAGGAGGAAGAAGAGAGGAAATGAGAGGAGAGGAGATCGTTTTGGCTGTGATCAGGCGTTACCTGGCAGTGACAGCACTCGTCTCTCTCAACAGCTGAGGCTTGTCACAGCTGCTGATGTCCCACTGTGTTGAACCACACGTGAATAATCAACCTCGCACACATTGGCTCACACTCATGCATACTCAATCATGCACACATACACACAGGCCATACACGTACATGCACAAATGCCCGTTCTCTGATCTGCTCTGTTCACTCACTGTGACCACAGACTGACATCCATGATGTCTGCCTGTGGTCAGGCAGACATCATGCCCTCCCTGAAGTTTATAACCTTATAACCTCCTGAAATATTAAACTCTTTCTTACTAAATGTTTTGAAATAAGATTTTAAAAAGTAACATTTAGACTTTTTTAATGCATTTTCAGGACAGAATCGGTTGCAGAGAAGATGCTGACAAACTGGTTCGCATTCCTCCTTCACAAGTTCCTCAAGGTTAGTCCAATACAGTGATAGTTTGTTTTATTTATTTTGATATCATTAAACTTTCTTGAAAAATCTGATGTTACATGCTGTTCTCATGTGCGAATCTGTGGATTTGTTTGTGTGTGTGCAGGAGTGTGCTGGGGAGCCTCTGTTCATGCTGTATTGCGCCATCAAGCAGCAGATGGAAAAGGGGCCCATCGACGCTATCACTGGAGAGGCCCGTTACTCCCTAAGTGAAGACAAGCTCATCCGCCAACAGATCGAGTACAAAACCCTGGTAAGTCACACTTCACCAGCCTCACAGGAACTTTGCATACTGGCTCAAAGGCATACTGAAGTACAGGTTGTGCTTGACTAAGAAATGTCTAAGTAAGATTGTGGCTAAAATGCTGCTCACAAGATGCACAGACACACAGACTCCAATATACCAAACAATAAATCAGATTTTAAGATGTCATAGCCATGTTTGCTATGTTGGAGTTCTTCATTCTAGTGCAGGAAGAAAATTAACTAATTATCTCATACCTCCAGTGTTGGCCCAACATCAGAGTGGGTGGCTGTGGAGACTGGAACACACCAAACATAGCCCTCTATATACACAGACAAATGCACAGAGAAAAAAGCACTCACAGAGTCAGCATGTGACATGACAATGCTCTGATTGCTCTGACTGGGAATTTGGCTCATTACGTGCTAACACCCCGGCAGAGCTGGAAATTGGTGTCCCGCCGAAGGTGTGAAATTAGATTTCTGGATGCCAGCAAGAGCGGAAATGGTTTTTCAAAGCTCCTGCCATGCTCCGAGGAGACTCTAATGAGGGCAAAGCTTCAAGCTGGACCAAAGTCCAGCCAGTAACAGGACACCTCAAGCTTTTTGCTCTGCTCTCACGTTTTCCTTTTCTTTGATATTTCATCCCCTCACCCCCTCTTCTCTTTTCCCTTATTTGCACTCCAGATCCTAAACTGTGTGAACCCAGACAATGAAAACAGTCCAGAGATTCCAGTAAAGGTGCTGAACTGTGACACTATCACCCAAGTGAAGGAGAAGATACTGGATGCTGTTTACAAGAACATGCCCTATTCTCAGCGGCCACGTGCTGTCGACATGGACCTCGGTAGGGTGCAAACACACACCCGAGCGCAAATAAATACACAAACACACACAACACTCACAGATGCAGCTGGCAGGTGTAAAGTCCTTCACACCCACAGATTAATGTATCAGTCAGAGAAAACCTAGCCATGTGTACAGATTATTGGTGCATTAGTGTGATAAAAGCTGGGTTCTAGCAGCCCAGCCAGGTAACCAGCTTCAGTGTACTGCTGCCAGGCTTTCTATCAAACTGACTGACAGTATGCGGCGCATCCCTCCGTCTGGCAGCTTTTACTGTTTGGTAGTGCCAATAAGACAAAGTAGATCGAGATAGAGAAGTGGGCTTGTCTTTGTGTGTGCGTTTTTGTGTTTATGATGTGGCTGAGTGGCCAACACAAGTAAGAGCTGGCAGAATGGCAAACCAGCGGCACTGCCATTTCCATCCTCGCCTTTCCATACCTTGCCTCCTATTTCTCTCTGTCTCTCGTTTTCTCTTCATATGCATGAAGAGGAAAAAAAAAACACAGCTTGCTGCATACCATTCATCACTCCACAGTATCGCTCTCAGTGCATCTATTGCCTCCCTCTCAAAAATAATTGCATCTCTATAAGAGCGTCTTTTGTTCTTCAGCTTTATCTGGAGATTTGAGTGTAGGTTAGAGGGTTTGAGGAGTATGTTATGTCAAACAGGAATATCATATGGTCTTCTGGCGGATGCACAAAGTCATAGAACTTAGTGAATGAGAAGCAATTTGATGATCGCTACCAGTATGAGGCCCACAGTGGCTATCCACTTTCCACTTTTAGCATACTTATCATTTCATTACCCCACAATGACCTGTCAGCTGCTGCCCTCCCACAGTGCTTATAATCTCTACCTGTTACCCCTACCTCCTATTTTTTTTCCTTTGAAAGGAGGTGATTTTCTCATTGCTCTTTTTTTTTTTCATCCTGTCTTGTCTGCTCTCCTCTTCTTCTTTTTTTCTGACCCTGATGGGCCAACTGCTGCGTAAGTGACACAAGTACCAATTAAAGTGTGCAGCCTGCCTGAATATACATCTTGCAATTGTTCGTGTGTAATGTTTAATTAAGATGCGTGTCAATCCAAGTCTGTGAGAGGAGCGCACATGCCGAGAGCCGTACAAGAATACAGGCTACTTATATCTACTCTTTTGTGTGTGAGTGTGTGTGTGGTTGTAGAGTGCTTTTATTCTAAGCAGCTTACATTTCACCAACTGGAAGGTGAGAGTTTGGTTTAGTGTCATAGGAATTCACAGTTGCCCTGCACGGGAGCCATCTCTGGAAACACTGCATAAACCAATATTATGTAACTTCACAGCATCCTCCACGTATGGTTTTAAATATTGGCTCACTATGATGTATAATTTGCACTATGCAGTTGTTCATAATTCAGTATTTGTGTTTTTGCGCTTTCAGAATGGCGCCAGGGACGAATGGCTCGTGTGGTGTTGCAAGATGAAGACATCACAACTAAGATTGAAAATGACTGGAAGAGACTCAACACTCTCATGCACTACCAGGTAAACACACACAAATGCTTTAGAGCAACATTCCTCCTAATCACTCTCAAACTTTGCTTTTTACATCTTAAAAAAACCCCCATCTCATTTCAGTTCCATTTCTGATGTGGATTTTACTATTCAAATTGTGCCGCACACTTTGGCAAACTTTGATGTTTCCTGCTCTTGACTTTTAGGCAGCCAATTTTCAACCCCTCATTTGCATGCCCATGCCTGGTGTAATCCAAGTGACTCAGAATAGAGGACAATTACTGTACAGGTGGCAGGAGAGATGAACTCTCAGCATCTCAGTTGACACTTCTCCCTCCTCCCTGGAGAGATGAAGCTGCTCCAGTAGGGAGGAAAAGCATCTCTCCTTCTTTCATTTTCCCTCTTTTTCTTTCCCCTCTCTCTGTCGCTCTCTGACTTCTATGCTGGCAACAATTAGTCCCGCTGTGACTGCCTGCTTCTGTCTCTTCAGTTCTGGAACCTCCTTTCACACCCCACAATTTGAGAGCCCATGGGCGAACCTGTTGCCCTCTGTTTAACAAAGAGAAATGGAGGCCGCTAAAGACGAGGTGTTCTGAGAAGGAGAGTTCTGCATTTTATTTCTGGGAAATTTAAGGCTGTTGACATTGTAAACAAAGAGGGGGGAAAACAAGACGGGGTTAGTGGAAGCCACAGATAAAAGAATAAAAGAAGAACAAAAGGAATAAAGAAATAAACAGGCAATTCAGAACTATCTCCGCAGGTCATGAATCTTGCATCCTAAGTCAGCTCTCATTAGCCAGTCAAGGGGGACAGTCTGTTTAAAGGCTGCATGAAGTTTGATTCTGGGTTACCTGCTTAAGAGCTGGGATGCAGCTTTGGCTGGATTTGAAAATTGGGACCATGGGGAAAGGAGACACATCTGCATCTAGAAGCAGAAAATGGCTACGAGGTGGTGAGGCTCAAGCCCTCGCAGTAGGGGGTCAATCTGAACTCTTGCCCCAGAAGAACAAGCAGAATAATTTAACAGATGTAGGAGTCATTAGAAGATGGGACACATCACAGTGTCCTTCACACAGGACTTGGCACCATACAGCTTCTTTCCCCTTTGTCTTTCCTTGCTTGTCACCCTCCATTTTGTTCTCACCTTTATCTCCCCTTTGCCACGTTTTATTTATGTATTTATTTACTTACATATTTGCTTTGTGTGCATTTTGCCCTTAGCCGGTCCCCTTCTCTATTTTTTTCTTGTTCGCTAACAAGCAATAAGATCTCCTCTTCCCTTGACTTTTTTCCCCACTCACTTTTGTTCTGCCTTCCTCTCAAGCTCTGCCTACCTCTTGGTCACTGCAGTGCTTTCATCCTTGATAAAGCAGTTCAGTATGTTTGCTTCCACACCAAAAATGTGCCCGTGTTGTGGTTGTTGTTGTTTTTCAAGTTCTTTCTGTCACAATTTGGTTGCCATCGTTAGCCAAGGGATGCAACAGGACACACAGCGACATGTGTGTGGCCATTTAACTTATTTACTCGCTCAATAGCAGTTCTGACTGCTATTGATTATGGATGTGAGAACGTGCCCAGAATGGAAGGCCCGGTAGTGTACGCCATGTAGAGTGCAGGGCAACACAGCGAGGAAGGAGAGGAGGAGACGGGGCATTGCAACATTAGGCAGTCAGTGGTGGAAGGGATCAAAGTAGGATGGAACGACTTTGAAACTTCATTGCTGTTTTGATGAGCTGGCAATAGTCCCCTATGTATGAGTTTGTGTGTGTTTGTGTCACACATCATGGCACTGCATTGGCAGCTGTGACAACACATCTGGCTACATACGAAAAGAAGGAAGCTCAGCTCATTAGGCCCCAGACTGATGGGAAATGTTTGAAGAAAAAATGGGAAGAGGTAAGCAGGAAATAGTGAAAGGAGGGCTGAAATATGCAAAGTGAGTCTGAACATCAGCTCAAGTATTTGCTAATTCTCTCATAGCAGAGACACAGGGACTAGACAGAGGCATTAAAATTCATAGGGCTCACAGCAACCCAAGAAACCCCATTGGCTATTTACTCTGCCACATGGGAAATAATGGTTTACACAACCAGAATATGGAATTGCACCCTCCCCGCCTTCCCCCTCATTTCCCAACCAATTTAAAATTAAAAACATAAATGTACACACTGAAAATGAGTTCAGAATCCTTGTTCATCACCTTTGGATTCATAGGGAGGGAACCCAAATCCCTCCTTCCAACCTTTCCAATATTTCTGTATTTTATTTTATTTTATTTTATTTTATTTTATTTTATTTTATTTTATTTACTCTTTCTTGCATGGTTTAAAGAGTATAGAAGCACACTATATAATGGTTTTTGTGTTTTGTTTTTTGGGGGTTGATTTCAGTTTTGCTTTGTTAATTAATCTTCCTCATTGTCAAAGAGAAGATCTTCTGACACTTTCTTCTCATTCTCTTCCTCCTCCACCCTCCCTTTTTGTGATTTTAAGACAAAGATGGGGGGTGGGGGAGCTGCTGGATAGTTAATAAACAGAATTACAGAGTCAGAGAACTATATGAATCAGACATTTGACAAATTGAAGTCCTTGAAGGAAGCACTGACAATTCATAAAGTGGGCATTATCATAAGCTGTAGCCAGAATTGTTTTTCCCCATGATTCAAATTGCAGACAGGCCAAGCATGTTGTTCCCAGTGCACGGTGCACTCAATTACTTTGATTATGTTTGACAACAAGGTTATTTAGTAGATGATATTATTCCACATCCAATTGTGGGGCAAATGCATGGACTGTTTTTTTTTTTCCCTTGAATATAGTGGAAGTATTTGCCATACCGCTTTCCTGAAAATGCTAAATGCTAAAATAAGGGCGGTTTAAAAGTTTTTGTAGCCTGAGTGGTGACCTCTGTGTGTCCTCCTCTGTGGTGAAGGAGTAGGAAGAGGAGAGACTGATAACCACACCAGTAGAGTCCGGTTACCCAGATTGCAGACTTGGGGCATTTAGGCTATTTTCAACAACCCCAGACACAACAGATACTGCTCATTTTCCTGTGTGTTCATTAATCTAATGCTGTGACTGTCAAGTTGGAATAGGGTTAGGAGGAAAACTGTTGTCTATTTATAGCCGAAATATTTGTAAGAACTAATATTATGCCATTATAAAGTAATGCAAATTTGCTTTAAAGTTTATTTTCCTGTTGCCATCCAAGAAAGAAATGTTTGCATATAATAGCCCATTTCATATTTTTTCAGTTCTGACAACAAACATGCACAGATTATATGTTTCCAAGCTAGTGGGCAGAGTCCGAAGGTGTGATAAGCATCATGATCTGAGGGCATCAGTCCAGATGAGATGGGATACCAAGGGGTAACAGGCTTGGACCAGAACAGTGGGTTTGTGTGGGGAGGGCTGAAGGGGGGAAAAGGGGAAAAAAACATCTAGGATGACCACTCTCTGCTGTCTGGTCCACTCTGTACTGTCTAATGGAAGGTCTTATCACAGGCAGGGCCCACAGCCCTTATCACACCTGCCCACTATCAGCCCCACACTGGATTATCCCTGAAGGGCGAATCTGCACGCCTTCAATCATTTACTACTATCACAAGGACCCATCTCTGCTCTAGCCTCTATGTCAGCCATAAAAAGCAGAGAGAAAGAGAGAGAAATGGAGGGAGTGGAAGGAGGGGGTGCAGAGAAGCTATTTCATGCTCCCAAGAGAAAATGTATCACAGGAATAGCGGTGCAAACTTTACGGAAGTCCACGCTGTCAGTATATTAGATTTGGTCCGTGGATTGTCAGCCAAGAGGTGGCTATAAAATGGAGAGGCCATAGAAATTAAGCTTAGGAAAGCAAAATGCACAAGAGGTGAAAAGGGAGAGAGACAGTTGAAGATGCTAGTCGCGAGTGGGGGTTAGGAAGCAAATTTTTCATTTCCCTTCAATAAGGCCTTGGTGCCTGAGCTGCTCCTTTAAGAGGATTCTTCCAGACTTTATCCCCATTTTCGAGTGTCTCTTCAGTAGAGACCAGATGGCAACTTCAGCTAACAGCACAGCTGAGATTAGTTTATGAAAGTGGAAATAACGGGTGAAGACACGAATGAGAGAAGGTGGCTTTCCAGAACAGGGAAAAACACCATAAATGCCCATCCCAGTAACCAGTGGTTCATTTCCCAACGAGAGCCCAAAAGGGTCCATTCTTGCTAAAGAAAATGAAAAGCCTAATTTTCTGTTTTTCTATAGATTCTTTGAGGTATTCCTTTTGGAGCCTGGCATTTTCCTTTTGTTTATTTCTCCACTAGAGGCTCATCAGTTTTTCTTCACTGGGTTTGAAGCAGAAATCCCTCCTTAGGGTGAGCTGTAAATGCCAGCCAACAAGCTGTTTGTTGTTTTGGTTTTCAGAAAAGAACCACCGGTTTTGTTTGCTGTGTTTTGCATTTTCCAGACTAAATTCCTTTGCTGTAGCTGCACTAGTAGCACATAACTGTAACTAAATTGTCTTTTTTTTTTTGACCCATTAATTATAATACTAGATTGATGAAAGATCTCTAAAAAGAGTTTTGAGGATGTCCTTTCAAATGTAGGTTATGTCAGGTTTTCTCAGGCTATCACACCACAGGGGTGGGGTGATGGGGATAAACCCCAGTGTCTGTCTCTTATTCATGACACAACATCTTTTACACAGCCTTTTTTCTTCATCTTTCTCTTTGACTCTGACTCGCTGCTCCTCTATTGCTATTATTATACCTGCGTACCCAATTTTTTTTTCTCCAGTGGTGTCAAGTGTACACAAGATGAGACATTCAGCATTCTAGTCTCTGTCTCTCTCCATCTGACACTCTCTTTTTCCATTTTCCTCTCTCTTTCTCTCAGCATCTTATCCCAGTTCCAAAGCTTACATCATGTTTCTAAGGTTTGTGAAGGGTGATGACAATGACAGTCATGTTGAGTACAGCCATCATGCAGTCACAGCACTCTGCTCTGCTGAAAAAAGCCACAGGGCTGTGGTAGAGAACAGCAGGGAGTGCAGATATGACAGGGAAGGATGTACGGGTTTGAGATGTGTTTTGCTCATGGGACTGTTCACTCAGTCCCCTACATTCCCATTTGTAGTCTTCTCTTTGGTATGAAACATTTGTGAGAACATGTGATACATAAATAAATTACACACACGCGCTATGTGATGGTGGCCCACAAAACTCTCTGGAGAATGGGTTTTAAACAAGGAATAGTGGGACTTTATTTTAGGAGTAGAGAGATATTTAACACATGTATGAACATGGAATGCTTCTTTTCTATTTAAAAGATTTGATTTTTGTGAAACTTGTCTCATCACACAGGTGTCGGACCGCTGTGTGGTGGCTTTAGTGCCGAAGCAGACCTCATCATACAACATCCCTTCCTCAGCCAGCATATCGCGCACCTCCATCAGCAGATACGGTGAGTCACTAGACATGATTGCTCTTTATATGCCTTTGTTTTGGCTGGCATTGATTGCATTGATTGATGTAGCATATATATTAGGTAATTACAGGTGGATTGTGAGGGTTAGCCATCAGTTAAATCCATGTTGATGTAGTGTTATTGCTGCTTTTGATAGACACATCAAAGTACTTTTACATTAGTTGTTTCAGATGAGAACAAAGGGAAATCTTCTCTCCCCAAAGCAATGGTCTACTCTTTTTTTCTCTATAGAGAGGTTCTAGCTGCTTTCTCTCCCCCCCCCCCAAACTGTGTGAGTGCTGCAGTTTGCCTCACAGTTCAGGTCCAACCTCTGTTGGATGGTATGGAAAGAACACTGAGAGAGAATGACAGAGAAAACCATTGTTTAGTTTTGAGGCTATAATATTTTTTATAATGAAGATACGTTCTCTACGGGACATTTTGGGCTGCTATTTGCACACATACTTGTGCCCACGTGGCCGTACACACAGTACATGCGGTGCCTATGCACACAGGCGCTCACATGCTTTAGATGTGCTTGTTGTTTGTGCTGCCGGGTGCCAACATTTGGTCCTATGCCAAACACAGCAGCACACACAACTTGTGATTGCTAATTATTCTCTGTGAATGATACTTCACACAAACAGAAAAAGATAAGTGAGCATAGCCAATTATCAGGATCGGGGCTAGGTGAACGCTGCCTTTAAACTATCTAACACAGAAAAAGAGCTAACAGCGTCCTTATCTTTCCAGCCAATTATGCTTATTTACAAATGTTAACAGTGGACACCTATGGACACTCCAAAATGGGCCATTATCTTCAGTTTATGTGCTGTGAAAAATAAAGTGTAATGATATTTTCAATGATGACCTTTAGAAGATTGCAGCGTACTGAGTCATCACTTTCTTTTGAACAAAACACCGTAAAGGTTGTTGGGAGAGATGGCAAGATGATGGATGACCAAACTAATGTTAAAAAAAACAAAAAAAAGAGTACAACTACAAGAGGAAAGTCACTTTCTCTGCATTATGTAGGTTGTTTCTTGTCAAGCTTAATTTGATCTCTTTGGAGTTTTATACCCATATATTCTATTCAGGCATTGGAGCTGGTTGTGCACGGCATAAAGAGCAAAGCCTCTGCTGGCATGATCCTGACTCTCATCAATCATGGGTTGGCACAGCGGGCACAGCTGCACCTCGACACCTGCTGATCGATTCATACCAATTTCACATTCGGTGCTTAGCATCTTGACTCAATTTACACCCCCAGAACCCCCTATTAGCTTTAAAATCAGCTTGAACACACTCCCTTACTGACTGGCTCTGTCCAGGAGCTGCGAATTGCAGCCAAGCAGGAAAGGGTTGCAGGTCACTGCTTAGTGTTTCAGGGAGTTAGGAAAAGACTGCGGTGCAGGCAGGAGAATAGCCCTGCCCACAAAAAAAGTAGAATAGCAAAAGAAAAAAAACAGTGACTGGATTAGGATGGGATTTGGGCCCTCAATCCACCCTGCACACAAGTGCATACATCATCCCTTAGTGTCCCTAGTGCCCATTCCAGAGCTGCAGTTTGGTCTTATTTGAAAGGTATGTGGCTTTATTGGCAGCAAAAGCTTAGTTGTTCAGCTCGGCCTTTGAAGACATGTGAGAGAAATCCTCATTGGGATGCTCAGATCCTGAATCTCTAGAGAGCCACCTGCCATGATGACAACTAATTAAGGAAAGTGAAAGCAGTATCATTCTGAGAGAATGAAAAGCAAGGAGAGGTACACAAAGGTAGGGATGTATGGATGAAGGATGGTGGCTACAGTGCTTAACAAGTTGCTGTAGGAATCTTTTGATGTATTGATTAGAGCATGACAGGGACATTTGGCATTGGCACAATGTGGCGAGAAAGAACCAATTATGAGTGCTTTAAGTGGAACTCGGCACAACAATGTCTCAGTCACTGAGACGGGGATTATATAAGAGACAGAGAATGAATAAGATGAAAAGCAAATACTCATCAGATAAATAATGGCATACAGAGAGAAGAAAAAGTAGAGTCAATAAGCAGAGTAATAAATGTTTAGTATTTTTATGTCCTGCACAATAATAATTTGGTTTTGTATGTGAAGGACAGAGGTCAAAGTCTTGTTTTCATCCATTTTCTGTGTCATTTAGGATTCAAGTCTCAAGATGGCTATTACTAATCAGTGCAATGCTAGACACCACAACTCCTCCTCCCTTTCATTACTTTGTTGTTCTTAGAAATTATCCATTACGGCAATTTCCTTTATAGCATGGCTTAGAGGAGGAGGAGCGCAGAGGATTCGGCTGTGTAATGAGTTACAAAGCAGAGATGGAAATGAGAAAGGGGCTGTGTATGTGTGTTCTTGTGTGGGTTTGTTTGTGGGTGTTCTATGTACAGTAGGTGTGAGTGCATCCTAAATTTACATGATGATGCTACACCTAAGGGAAGCTTTTTTTAATCACAGTCATTTAGGCTTGCTAATAATTCTCTATCGCTTTTTTTTTTTCTTCTCCTTTTTTCTTTCCTGTCCTGGACAGACTCTTCATTCCGCTACACCGGGAGTCCAGACAGCCTCCGATCACGTGCTCCCATGATTACCCCCGATCTAGAAAGTGGTGTAAAGGTTTGGCATCTGGTGAAAAACCACGAGCATGGAGATCAGAAGGAAGGAGATCGTGGCAGCAAGATGGTCTCTGAGATTTATCTGACCCGACTGCTAGCTACCAAGGTATGTCAGTATTCTCTCATACATTTCTGTGACCACAGAAAAGTTTGTCACTTTTTATGATAATGCTGCATTCACAGTGGCTTTTTTTTCCTGTTATAATCGTTGTTTCTTGTTGCTCATGCATTGTTAATCTCTTTACTCTCGTTCTTCTACTAGGGTACACTACAAAAATTTGTTGATGACTTGTTTGAGACGTTGTTCAGTACAGTCCACCGAGGGAGCACCCTTCCCCTGGCCATCAAATACATGTTTGACTTCCTGGATGAGCAGGCAGACAAACATGGCATTCATGACACAGACGTACGTCACACATGGAAAAGCAATTGGTAAGGGGTTTTCTACTAAAGACAGTAAAAGTAAGATTGCATGTGACTATCTGTTAACGCCTTTCTGTATTTCCCTTATTTTTATTTCTGTCTGCCAGCCTTCCTTTGCGTTTCTGGGTAAATGTGATCAAGAACCCGCAGTTTGTCTTTGACATCCATAAGAGCAGCATCACGGACGCCTGTCTGTCTGTAGTAGCGCAAACCTTCATGGATTCTTGCTCCACCTCAGAGCACCGCCTGGGCAAAGACTCTCCATCAAATAAGCTGCTCTATGCTAAAGATATCCCCAATTACAAGAGCTGGGTAGAGAGGTAGGGGCCGTTGCATTCACTTAATACACCATGGTAACACCCCCCACATCTTTTTTTTGTATCCTCATACAATGAGAGTTGGATCTTTGGGAAAACTGATTCATAATGCTCTTTCTTCATGTATTCATTTCTCAGCCAGATTCAGTAAAAGCTTTGTCAGTGACTGTTAGCAGGCATTCATTGTTAGTGAAAGTGATATAATGGATCCAAAATTTAAATACTGTATAAAAGAATTTAAGCCTCAGTTGAACTATCGCATTGACTCAGCGAGTCTATGATGTTGCCCCTCGTCTGTATCCCCAGGTACTATGCCGACATCAACCGGCTGCCAGCCATTAGTGACCAGGACATGAATGCCTATTTGGCAGAACAAGCCAGACTCCACTCCACAGAGTTCAACATGCTCAGTGCTCTCAACGAAATCTATTATTACGTCAGCAAATACAGTGAAGAGGTAAGCGATATTAGTGGTCTCAAACCTGTCATTCAGATGCATTGTGTGTCTGGCATTATGCTCCTTTTTTTTTCTTGTTTTAGGTGTTTGTTTTTGTTGTTTTGATTACACCTATTTTGCATAACAACTGAAGAGCAGCCAGTGTTTCAGCAGTGAATAGCACCTCTATCTGTAATATACATGCATTTGTGTGAGAATAACAGAAGGAATGTAAAGGGATGTGTGTTTGATTGCATATTCTGAAGACAAAAAAATCGCAGTCAAGCACAAATAATGAATAAAGTACTTATCAATTCCAGCTAGTTATGACTATTTTGGCATTTTAGAAAGAGGGATGAGGAATGTGGGTATTTGCTAATTAAAGTACCTCTGTCCTAGTGAAACACTGCCCATATTAACAACATATTCCTCAACCTGCTCTACTGTCTCTAATTTTCACTCTCTTTTGTAACATGTTGTCAAACTGCATGTGTTGCATAAATTCCTGAAAATAAGTTTTATACAATATGATCTATTATACTGGCGTGTTTCTCAGGTGAGGTTGAATCTCAGTCTTGTTAAACTTTTGTTACTCTGTGATAAATCCTTCCTATGAACTACATACTGAGCTCGTTCATTTACAGAATTTACCTTGAGGGCAGTCCCAGGCACTGATTGCGTAATGAGCTGCCGCCTTACTCAATCAGCCGCTAATTACTGGCAGATTGTGAGCGTAATTTGAACGAGAGGCGTGCCACAAATTTGCCTCGCACTTTAATGTTCTTATATTTTGCCCTTGGTGTTTCCAGACTATTCATAACTGGAAAAGGTTGGCGAGGTCAGCTAAGAGTCTTCAGTAGACTTCCCCAAAGCCCAGAGGTCTAGCGAGACCTGGGCTTAACAAGGCAGCACGCTTGATCTCTAGAAAAGAAAGTGAATGTCTACAAGCTCTCAGCATGTTGCTCTGTCCTTTTGCTGGTGCTGAGTTAGAGTAGACAATCTGTCATATAGGGTTCTCATGAGCAGAATCATGGGGAATACACACACATTCTCTCAGATCGCAGGAAGCATAAAAAAGGAGGGAAGACGATGAGAAAGAAAGAGAGAGCATTTATAGAGACATTCGGCTTCTAATGTCAGCACCTCCTCTGGGAAGCTTTAACTTGACCTTTATGTTGGACCATAGTACCTCTCTCTTTTTCTCTTATTCTCTACCTCCTCCCTGTGCATTCCTTCTCTTTTTACCCATTATCCAGTCAGCTTCCCCTTTCCTCGCCATAAATCTCATATGCTCGCTTTTGCTGCAGTTGCCATTGTCTGATTCACACATGCACAGAGATGCAAACACACTCACTTCGCACACATACGTGCACCATCGCTCCTGCAGTATCTAGCAGAGTGCAGTGCGTAAAAACCTCATCTAGCACCATTAACAGTTGTTCATTCTTACTCAGCCCTTCACAAAGGTTGTGTGTCAGGCTAACCAGACCAGAGCTTCAGCTTGCTTAAATGGATTTGGGAGTTTGCAGTGGGAGCTACACCTGCGTGCAGAGCTGCAGATTAATTATAGATTGCTGTCGGGCCCAAAGTGGAGGAGGAAACGTTCTGTTACGTAGCTGCCAGCCTTTAAGAGCACTTACGCAGATGAGTGGATGATGGTAGGTGGGCAAGTCAGACTCTGTGTTATGCATCTGGACAGGCAGCAAATAAAGGTTTGCCATGGTATGCTAAAAAAAAGGAAAAAAAACAGTTCTTGATATGATTTCCAAGTCAAATTTACAGAAAAGGTTAATAAGCCAATCAAAAAGAAGCTCTTGCTTCGATAATTACATTCTTTGGACATTGAGAAAATATTTTTAAATAACACAGTGTCTAAAATACCAGATATTTTGGTGTATTTTAGAACAAAATAACTCATTGAGCCTGCATATAAAACCAAAGATGATAAATGAGTGAGCTGAAATGACACTTGACAGGGATAAATGGTACATTGAAGATGACACTTTTTTTTGTTGCTTTTTTCATTTTTTATTCATCCCTTACCTCAGAACTTTTTAAAATGCATATTGCATAAGATGGGTCGATGAATTATTTTGTTTAAAATATTAATAATTAAGTAAAGCACAGCATTCAAGTGTAGCCAAGAGTAGCAAATAGATGCACAGTGCCACCAGAAAGCATGTATTCAAATGGCTGCAGCATCTGGATACAGGGATTCATATCAAAGGTAATGCATATGAAGGGCTCTTGCTATGTATTTTGGCATCACTCTTACACAGATTTATTATGACAAGGCTGACACTAGATGAGAGAATGAAAAGGAGAGCCTGTCTGAATGCCTTTTGAACCCAACTTGACAAATGCCAAATTTAAAAGATGGGGCTCAGAAGATAAAACGCGAAAGACTGATGCACAAATATTTCTCGACGCTGTCAAAGTCAAAGGGAGTGATGGAATTATTATTTTTTCTTTTATCTGATGTCCATATAGAAATCTGGGAAAGAAAAAGAAATTTAAAAAGCGCATTGGTATTACTTTCTTTTAAATGTAACTAGATCTGAATCTATGAACAAATCCTAACAAACAAGTGTTGCACAGTATATTTTTATTGATGATGTTTTTTGGGGTTTTTTTGTCATGCACAGATCACAGCAGCCCTGGATCAGGATGAACAGGCAAGGAAGCAGAGGTTGGCCTACAAAGTGGAGCAGCTCATCTCTGCCATGTCCTTTGAAAGCTGAGAGTAACTACTACTGAGAGAAAGTGAGAGAGAGAGAGGACCACAGTCTTTATGTGACCTACCAAAAAAGGTCATGCATTACTTACCTCTCATCATGGGAGCTGAAACCATGAACCAGACCTGGGACCTCTGTATCTACAGCTGGACAAACATACAACTGCTTGAGTTTGTAATTCTCCCGCCTCCTTCCATGACGGTGCCAACGCAGGGCCCGAAGACTGAAACGGAGGCCTCCCTGCAACTGGATTTGCTTTTGGCATGAGAGACTATACCAGAGAAGGCAACGACATGGCTTGTATTTATTTTTTTCCTTTAATTTTCCACAAAGGACATCTTCTCTGTTTGACAGGGAATTGTATGTTCCGTGAGTGTGTGTGTGCATAAAAGTGTGGGTGTGCATGAGTGTGTGTTTGTGTCATACTGAGGAAGACTCCTACAAGAAATGGAGAAACAGATTTATTCTCTACCAACTCACGGCTAAGTGTGAGGTGGAGAGAAAAAGGCGAGAAGTAGAAGAGCAGATCTCATGTTGGACAGCTGAGATTGCATTCAGAGTTCTCAGATTTTATTTTTGTACTTTGTACATTTGAATATTATCAGTTGCAGTTCCAAAATATCCACCTCGGATCCCAAAAGTGTTGCTGTGTAAAGATGCAAAGCGCGTAACACCACTTTAGATTAGCGTGATAATAAAACGGGCCATGACTCGTGTCTTCTCTCACTCCTCTCCTTGGACTGAAGCTTCACGCAACGTGGACAAAGCCTCTGGTCTTTATTTAATCAGATATGTATAGCAAATCATAAAACATGTGACCATCACATAAAAGTTAACAGAACTCCGCGTGTGGTGGTCACAGTTAAGCCAGCATGCTTGCACCTAAACTGAAGATGATGGAGATATAATCTGTAGTGTAATTAGGAGGTGACCTCAGATAAGGATCACTCTGGTATCAAAGGCTCTTTACAGCAGTTAGCTCATCTGTGTATGTACCAGTTGATACTTGCCAATCATTGTATGTGAATGTACACATTTTTGTTTTTTCATTTTGTATCTTTGTCTGTCTGTTTTAAGTTTTACTACAAAAATTGGCTCATTTGAATTGAGCTTCATAGATATTTCCTGTAGCTTGTTGTGTGAAGAACTCAATTTTGTTCATCCTGGCCTTGTTCCATCCAACTGCTTCATTTGGCCTAAATCGCTTTCCTTCAGAAGAAGAGTGTGTATCGTTATAGTGTCTGTTAATGCTGTAACTGTAAAGCCTGTGGCGTAGGCTGCAGTAACCAGAGGTACAGTGGCAGTTTGAAAAGAGCAGGTAAAAGCAGCTGGTTTCTGTGCTCACATTTTATGTCCACTTTTTTTTTTATCTTTTCGGGACCTCGATCAACCTTTTGTGTAATTTGCATGCATGGTGTCACACATCAAAAGTGTTTGAGGGTCCGTCTTTACTTTTCTCAAGTGCCAATGAGTCACACTTTAGTTGGCCAGTTGAAATGTTAGCTGATGGAAGATCTTACCTAACCACCACATGTCTTCGCACAGATAATAAGAAGTCTGCGTGGGTCTAGTTTGACAAAGTGCCAAAAGATCCCGGTGTTTCAAATAGTTCACAAATGTATCACAATCGGTTTATGCTTTACAGAGGAAGCAACACTCACATATTTGAGTGTATATTCAGTTAAAACAGAAGATTTAAAAACTGGAATGGTGAGTTTTCAAACTCACAAAAGGTACGAAACATAAGCAGAAGAGGGGGGGGGGGACTGAGAATAAGAAGAAAAACAGACAGAGTTAAAGTGTGTTTTGTATCATGTGATGCATCTCCTGACTTGAACCAAACATGAACAAGCTTAGAAGCTTATGTAACTCTCCAGACTTTAGCTGGATGACAACAAACTGTAGATTTCATCCTCTGGATAGGTTATTTCATTTCTTCCAAAATATATATATTTGCTTGTTGTTTACATCAAGTACTTGAAAAAAAAAAGGTAGTAGTAAAGAGTTGTACAGTGTACTGCAATTGTGTGTGTTGAGAGCATGGTAAAGGTGGGTGAAAGGTGCTTCTTTTCTCTGTGGCCTTAGATACCCACCTGCTTAGTGTTCCCATACCTATTAGTTCTCATCTAGGGCACCGTCCTTTCAGTGGTTCAGAGCCCTTTAGGGTTGTTTTCTCTCTCTCTCTTCTCTTTTTTTTCTTTCTTCTTTTTTTTGGTACTGTTACCTGGCCCTGGCACTCGGCTGAGAACTGTCTTAGTGAGATGCAGTAAAAGGAAAGGTGAAGAGGCTGTGGCCTTGCTAAGGTAGACGTTGCCTCGTGCAGTACTCGGCATCCTGAGCTGTTTGAAGAGAAGTCTTGAGAAATGAGGAGCAATGGAGAGGTAGAAAGAGTGAAAACCCCTTTAGCTCTAGTTTCCTACTCCAGCTTTGAAGCTTCTCTTTGATCTGAGTCAGTTGTGTTCACAGTGTGATCAGGAGATGTAAAGAAAAAAAAAACATCAAACTAACAGGCGAGGAGAAATGCAGACTGAGGTGACGACTGAGTGCTATGACTTTACCCGACCAGTGGGGGCAGAACTACGAAAGACCAATTCATCTGTTTATTCATCTGAAAAAGCAGCTTCTTACAGAAGTGCTTTGCCAACACAAAAGAGAAGATATTAGATAACTTATAACATAACTGCCTTAGCCGAGTTTGACTTTCTTAAACTTTCTTAGATTTTTTGGTTTCTTTTTCTTTGCAGTGAACATGACATTGATTTGAAAACTTTGTATGTTGTTTTCCAATAACTTATTTCACAAAGTACGAGAACTGATCTTTTAGTAATGAAATCTGTTTATGATCATAAGATCATATTCTTGAACTTAGGAGATCCATAACGTTTAAATTGTAATGCCCAGATCTAGTAACTATTGATAATGTTAAAGTTTTGCCATAAGTTATTTAGTTTTTTCTGTGTTTTGTGAACGCAATACACTTCTGTACCTTCTTGCTACTTAATCCTCTGCTCAACATCTATAGGTACACAATTACATACACAGTACAGACTCAAAGCAGAAATCTTCTTCCTTTTGATTAAGGTGTCTTCCCAATTTCAGCGAATAGAATTGTATCCTCCTCATACCTCACATTGCTTTTATGTAAGTAATGCTTTTTATCATTTTAACAGGACCTAAATGCCTTTTCCTTCTCCAAGGAATAAAATGTATGTTTATTACAGTCCTTCCAACTCTTAGATGAGCTCGCCCTATACAGAATAGTGATTAACAAAATCAGGCACACAAGTTGGTGAAGAATGGCTTTGATTGTTTTTTTATTTTGTCTTTGTGTGAGATTTTTTGCATGCATTACAATTTATGCTTTAGTCATGCCTGGTATTCCATATCGATCCGCACCATCGTCAGTCTAATGGCAATTCTTCCATTTGCAAATGTCTTAAATCACAGCTGAATGCACCTTTTTTTTGTGAAAGAGATTTTTTTTGTTACTAAATAATAGCTTGTTTCCATGCTGTATGCTCATTTCTAGAAACCTTTTTAATTCAGTTTGAACTGAGAAGAAAAGAAGTTTGTTTACTCTTTCTGCAGTGCAGAATCCCATTTGACTGCCAGTTGTGTGATATGGAGAGATGCTCATGAACACAACCTCTTTTCAGATGAAAGTTGATTACTAATTGAAGATGCTTTGTGCTCTTTTTGGCTCCTGGTGAAGTGTGCTGCCGAAGAGATGGTGTCGTGGTTTCGACTGGCGCATGCCATTCCTTATACAAAACAAAGAATTAAATTAGCATTTCTTGTGTTTGCTTTTTGGCATCAGACAGGAACTGAAAAATCCAGATCAGTGTATTGCTCACCACGTATTAAATGAGTATCCTTCCATTATAAACACATTGTAAACAAACCCTTTGTAGACACTGGAGTTCTGTAAAATAGTAATTACTGGCGATGATGATGATGATGATGATTATAATAATAATGGCTGTCTGTTCTTGTTTTATAAAAGTGTTGTGAAAAATTGTAAGAAACTTAAAATATTTAAAAAGGTTGTTCTCTTGTTTTTTATTTGCTTTGATTTTGTTATAATATATTATTGTGTACCTAATGTAAATATGAAGCACACCTATTTTGCAAGCCAAGGATTCACTTTGTACTGTTGTTATATATAAATAAACTTTGCTGGTTAAAAATTGCGTAGAACCAAAATCAGTTATCACGTTATTGTCTTTGTTTTAAGCCAATGGAAAGAGAGACGACTTGCAGCTGGTTCTGAAGCGAGTCCTCGGGTGTTTTGTATCTCCGAAGGCAGGGGTTGCCCCCCCCTCCTTCTTCTCCCCAAGAGCTACAGTTCCAACAGAGCTTAAAGTTCTCCAGTAGTGTGCCGGAGGGCCATTTTCGATTCATAAATGTATAATTGTATTTCTAGTGAAGTATTCTCACTCATTTTTCTAACTGTTGCACAGCAAGAACAGTGCTGTATCGGTTTCTACACAGCTATAGGAAGCTTGTGTTTTGTTTTCCCCAAATAGACATGCATTATTATCATATTAAGCATTTGTTTACACAGTGGCTCAAAAATGCATGCAACTACTTGGTTTTGATTTTATATCATGGGGGGCAGTGGGCATAATTTGTTATACTGTATATACTGTTTGGAGATGGAAAAACATGCATTGAAAAGTTTAAAATATAGACATTATGCATATTCTTTACAGCTTGGACAGTTACCAGATTGTTTCCAACTGAGGAAATGGCGAGTAATGCATTTTTCTGCAGTTTTAATTGACCTTTCAAGTTAACATGAAGATTCACATTTACAAATGATGATATTATGCTGTAGGTTTTACCACAGCTGTCATTCCTTTGCTTTCTAGTCGACAGCACCATAGGCTATGTTTTGTAATTTAAAAACTGGAAGATGCAGAGGATGATAAATTTGTTGAACTGCTTTGCTTTTATATAAGCATGGGGAGATGCACCCTAGTGGGTTATTGAAAGAAGATTGTTTCAAAGCACTTTCACTTGTTAAACTTAGAAACTACAACCATCTTTTACATGCAATCTGTGCTCCACGCTCACTGACTCAGACATTGCAGTCCACTCCAGCTATGACTGTAAAGGTTTATCCCACTGCTACACATTTTCAGCTTATTATGCAAACTTTTTTTTATATACATTATAAATATACATTTTTGTTTGGTCTGCAAGAAAATATAATTTATATTTTGATGCTACTGTACTTGAGGAAGCCAGAAAGCATGAAAACAGGTTAACAAAAAGTTTAATGGTTACTCCTTGACCTTGCTTCACAACTCTGTTAAGTTTAGAAAAAGTCAGCGTGGTATCATTTATTTACGTCTTTCTTTATTAGCATAGTCCTGCTGACATCAGTGCTCAGTCACCTTGGAAACTTGATCTTGAACAGGATTTTTACATTTGTGCCAATCTGAGAAAGTGAGACTCAGACCAACATTTTTCCACCATAGTCCAACTCAGTGAGAGATGTCCCCTGTGTCGTAGTCTGCTGTAGCCTCTCTGCAAGACAGCGACTTGCAAGTTGGCAAAAACTGAATGTGTTGTGAAATTAGGCATTATTAATTTCCACAGAATAAAAAAGTAAATATGCAGTAAAATAACATTTAAAGTTGTTTCTTTTACTAAAAAAAGAACAGAGCACAAGGAGCAGAGTGAGCTGTGTAAATGTCAGCTATAAGATATCTGTAGTTTTGACTCTGAAGACACTAAAAATTTGAATCAGTATGGATATGGCAGTCACAGCTTTAGCATTGTTAACTCAATAAGTAGCAGACACCAGTGAGAAATGAATTTCAGGTGTGAGGGGAACCAGAGGAGAACTGTGGTAAGTGACCAACATGAGCTACTTTCCTTTTCCTTTACGAAACAATAATTTAACATCAACTGATACTTTAAGACAAAACAGAAACAGCTGTGTAAAAATAAAGTCGTGATTCTCATCTATAATAAAAACCAGAGCCGTATGGAGACTTTTACAATAAAGCAATCAGAGACCATGCTTCCCTCCACTCACCCACCCAAATCATCCTCCTCCTCCACTATTTAACAATTTAACAAAACAAATTAGATGAGATTAAAATATGCCATTTGTGTTGCCTGTCTTCACTCTGCATGGAAGTCTTAATTTCTCCTCACTTCTTACTGGTTAAAGAGTTGTAAAATATTACCACTTGTATAGTTAAATGCATATCTACTATATTACCAAAATCAATGTATTCTTAGCTGATAGTGAGAAGTGGTGGAGGACTTTTTCAAACCATTCATTTGGGAAAAGAAGTAATGAAACACAAAACTGTATTATTGGGAAAACTGATGATAACGTGTCAAAAGTAAAAATATTTATTCTGCAGGAAAAAAAAATCTTGTTCCGTGTCAAATGGACATATTACTCTCCATTTGTTTAAGCTCATTTTAAATGATTTATTCTATTTAAATTCCAGTATCTTTTTCTAGAAAATGACTGGGAAAAAAAACAGTTGTTCATAAGTTCTGAAACAAAGTGAAGTAAAAAGTGTACTAAAATATACAAATAATCAAAAGAAATCAGCTGAATTAAAAGCCTTGTTCCTCAGCCAAGTTACCAAACATGTTTTTTTCTCCTTTATGTCAGATTTCAGAAGTAAAGATGTTGACATTATCTTTATTGTTATTGCACAAAAGGACAAGAACATGATGGTAAAGACAAGTAACACAAAGCTGAGTGTATGCTGACCCCATCTGAGCACCCTGATCTTCAGCAAGACGGTGATGAGCACTCAGGCTTGAAATCTCCATTTCTACCTGTTTATGTTTCTAAATTAAAATCACTGTGGAGATTGCTTTAAGTCTCTTTGAGGTGGTTTTCAACTTGGCATTGTGTTTATATGTAAGAACTAAAAGAAACATTGTATGCGTGTCCTCATCAGGACTTGTGTTGTTGTCTGGGACTGTAGCCTGTGGTTTATATTGTTAACTGCTAATTATGAGACAATGGGTTTCAGGTCATTTTACAGAGTAACAGAAAGTAGTGAAGTGATCAGTGAAACTAATTACTTTTTCCGGCAAGTAATTAAGTAACATACAGCATTACTTTTGAGTAACTTTTGAGTGATCACCCTAACACTGTTTACAGAACAGTTCATGTTTTATTAAGATGAATCTCTGAACGATCACCAGTCACCCTTGCTCCCCTTGGCACCTCTAAAATGAGCTGCTCCTGAAAGTTGCATCATGCTCCAAGCTTGAGTTTGTGAAAACCACACTCTCACAATAATACACCACGATGAAACTCAGACTCAGTGGCACCAACTAGTACACAGACTGCAGAGGCACAGAGCTGGGGGGACTTTGGGGGGACATGTTGAAAAAAAAAAAAAAAAAGCTTTTTCAATGAACAGCACAGTGCTGCTAAAATCCACACTTTTTCATCTGAATTAAAGTATACATGTCTTACAAATTTATGAAGCTTTTACATAAATAAAACTGAATTTAATTTAATTGAATATTAATTTCAAAGAAATGTATACTTTAGTTGTAAGATTTGCATTACCATTACTTTTCTATTAATTTCACTGGTTTGGTTGGTTAGTTAGTTGTTTGCTTCAGACCAGGTTCTGTTAATCTTGTAGATAAATGTCTGTGAAACTACCAGGAGAGAATTTTGCGTTTGAAATAATTTGAAATAGCCTACACAAATAAGTCCACAGTTGTGGAAAATGAAATTTCAACTCAATGACTCCAATTTCATCACACATCTACCACCATGTTTCAGAGTTTCTAGGAGATGTTTGATATGCTGTATTTCACCAAGCATAGTACTGTGCATCATGGTGAAACATTTTTCACTTTGGCCTCAAACGTCCAAAACATTTTGTTGCAGAAATCTTATGGTTCAGATGCAACTTTGCAAACTTAAGCTGACATCTTCTTTTAAGAAATAAGAGGCTTTCCTCTTGCAACCCTTTCAAACAATCCATACTTGCTCTGTCTTTTTCTAAATGTACTGTCGTGAACTTTAATGTTTATCATGCTGAATGAGGCCTACAGAGTCTGATATGGAGCTCCTGGGTTTTTTGCTGTTTCTCTGAGCATCCCACAGTCTGATTCTAGTGGTGAATTTAGTCGGACGTTCACTTCTGAGAAGAGTGGCAGCTGTCTTGAATGTTCTCCACTTGTGAATAATCTTTTTCTCTGTATAGTGATGCGACTTTATATTGATTGGAAATAGCCTTGTAACCCTTCCCAGATTGATGGGCAAAAATTGCTTCTCTAAGATCGCTGCTGATGTCTTTCCTCCTTGGCATTGTGTAACACACACCTGAATCTTCTATAGTGGTGGTCACACTCGCTGATTAATTAATCAAGTGCATTTGATTAGGAGAATCTGGCAACTACTTATCCTCTTAATTCTGATGGAAGGAGAAAGAGTTTAATTTAAACGAAACTTCCTGTTTTTCTAGATTCTGATACTTAGTTCAAACTTCACCATCTCCTTTTCACCTGCCTAAATAAATTGGGTTTCTGACACATGTTTAGCTGATTAAATACAGTATATTTGGATTAACAAGCAACTAAATCAGTTCACCTTATAATGAAATATGTTTGCTTCCTGTCTTTCCCTTTACACTTCCTATTGAATTTCTCTTGCAAGCTGATTTTGAAGTCAGACAATTGTCTCCACAAATCTAACAGTATGCGGGACGCAGGGTGATGCATGTCCGTCTCCCCGTAGCTCTGGGTTCATCATGAAATCGACCTAACACTCTCACTCACCTCCTGCTGAATGGTTAACAGGAAAACCAACAGCTACAACGTACTGAATTGCAGTCATTTGTCTTCATACCGGTCTGTTTGGTCAGGCTAGGCTCAGCTTCTCTAAACCAACACAAGGGCTCCAATTACATTAGGTTAGTAATAAAGGTATGGGTCAGTGTGTGCAGCTGGTCTAAAATAGCCCTGAAGTCATTCACTCCACCAAGGATGACTGAGAATAAGGCATCAGATCACTCTACTTATTAAAGAAGGTTGCAGAATAAGTAAACGGGTACAGTGAGAAACAGAAAGGAGGTTTAGGTGCTCATGTTAGTGTAAAGTCTAAGTAAGATTCTTCATCTTTAACAGCTCATTGTGTAATAATGTCACACTGACATTGTGGCTGCTGGCTCTTTTCAACCAAAACAATGATAAAATAAATTGTGCAACAACCGCACCATTATTAAATAGTCATATTGTATCATATGACTAACGGTGTCATACCTGATATAAAAGTAGATTGAACAGAATCTATTGATCTGTTTTGTGGATGATCATTCATTCTGCATGACGCAGTTGAAAGATGTAGTCTCACAAAACTCACTGAGTTCTCATAAACCTGCTTTATGCTACTTAACATCTTGGGGCAGTCAGTGTATAGAGCAATATGTGTTCTATATCCTGAGTCTTTTGGCCATCTCTTCAGTTTTTTTCTGTCTCTCTCTCTCTAGGGAAGGTCTAATCCCTGCAGCTTCTAATCCTGTACTGCTGAGACCAATTCAAATCCATGCGGGACTTAACGCCCTGTAATGCCTTTACAAGTAGTTGCATAAAGCTGACATCCCATTCGTTCTGGGTAGGATTCTCAGCCTGGATTACAAGGCAAAATCTGAAATAATTAATGTGAGGGTGCCAGGGGTGATTTCAACCCTATTTCTAAGAATCTGTGTATATTAATTTTTAAGTAAAACAATCCCTAATACATTTTTTGGACCTCTGTGCTTCCAATTCTGATAGCTGTTTAAATGTTTGTTGAAAGTTTTTGACTTGCCATCATGTTTTTGTTTTTTTCCCCCATGTCTGTCTAGTCTTTTTGTGTTGTGTCTCCATGGCTGTCTGCATTCTCTGTTTTGTCTAGTTAAGTTGTTTGTAGTCCTGTCTCTGTATTTTCTCCCTACCTGTAACCATGTCCATCACTTTGTGTTTCTCCCTATGTTTCTGTCTTGCCACCATGTCTGTTTATCCCAAGTACCAGTGTCAAATTCACTTCTTGGTCTGAGTCTCAGTACATGTGTGTGCGTGTGTGTGTGTCTTCTGTTTGATTTCTATATTCACCTATTTCATGTTAAGTTTAGCTTGATTTGACTCGTTAGCAATGACTCAGTTCAGCTGTGTTTCCATGTGTCTCCACTTCCCTTGATCACCCTCTTGTGTATATGTTGTATACGTGTCCTGCTGTTTGTTGTCATGTTCGCCCTCATCGTGGGTGCTGTGTCTGTCTGTTCATCTGTCAAACTTGGCTTTTTGTCTGTTTGTAGTCAGTCAGCTGGTTTGTTCCGTGCTCTGTTATAGTTTTGATTTTGTTTTTTGTTGGCTTTTGTGCCAGCAATAAAGCTGTGGTTTTTAGTTTTATCGCTTTCTCCTGAGTCCTGCATTCCAGTAATGTCCACAGACTTTAGAAGGGAAGTTGTAATGAATCAAGTATTTGTACAATATGGATTTCTTACAAACATTTACAAATACAAATAGCAATAAAAATATGCTGTTTATAAGACTTAAATAGATCGCATCAGCAAGTGCGTGCTGCCACTAATTGCATTACCTCTGGCTAAGACGAATAAGTAATCTAGTATATTTTGGAAAGCAGATACATTTCCTTCTTAAAAGATACCACGCTGATTATATCAATTTCTTGTCATAATGCTACAGTCATTGCGATTGTAATGGCTGTAATGTTTGAAAATTCATTAAAAGAAAAGATAATGGGTGGTGTTCTAATTTCATGAAATAGAACCCCACAGAGAGCGTGGGTAAAATGAGAAAAAGGAAAAATGGTAGGAAGAGAAAATGGAGACCAGGTTTTGAAATAAAGGAAAAATACAAACCAAGTCATTGACTGTAAAGAAAGACTGATTTTGACACAGAGAATAAGAAACCTTAAGAAATCTTATTCAGACTGAAGATAACACAAAAGAGAAATATGGGTTGCGGTTGTTGAAGTTGCTCTGAAAGAAATTTCAAACTAACATGAATCCAGTTTTTATAAGGACTCAGCACAGGCTCTATTTATAGTGTGGCTTCCCGCTGTTGGAGCTGTCATTCTTGCTGTGCTCTGCAGCCCATCTCACCTGCCCCATACGATCCTCTCTCTCATTAGAACGCCACAGCAAAACACACGCCGCCACGTCTGTTGGTGCTCTGCATGATTCACAGGTCAGAGACTCATTCAGCAGCACGTGTTCTACTATTTACCGGATGTGTTATTTTTATGTGTGTAAGTAATTGTCAGTGTGTGCAAGGCTGTTTGAAAGCACACGTGAACAAACTAGTGCTTAATCTGCAATATGAGGCCTGGGGATTGTGTAAACATGTTCATAAGAAACGGGAAATTGTACAGGTATTAGTTGAGTGTTTCTCTCATGCATGGGCATCTAGAAACTTTCACAACGACATTTGCTGACAAGAAGTTCTTCAACTTTTCCGAGGACTGTGGCTGTCCCTTTTAGCAAGCAAGGCTGATGATCAGTCTCTGGTTGCGACTTGTCCAAGCTCCCTGAGATGGTAATGAGGCTCTCACAGCAGGGCTGCTGACAGCCTCCTGTTGTGTGGCCTCATCTCTTTTAGCAGTGCACAGCAAAAACAAAGAGGTGGGTGGCTGGCGTCAATTCGACCCAGTGCCCCCCGGTCCACCCATACCAACTGTGCTTCCAGAAAGTGCAGGGGTAAGTATTTTTCAGCTATGCAAATACACGGGGACATTAAAATACACAAGTGCACCCAGGAACAGGGATGTGTTATGAATATGAAGTCATGGAACAAATATAATTTTGTGTGTCTGTGCACCATGTGTCCACACACACACACCTACACGTGCACACAGCGACACTAACTCAACTACCCTGCTGATTTCAGGCGCAGGGTGCAGGTGAGAAACGCTTGCCAAATTTCCCTAGCTGGAGCACTCGTTTGCATATGCAGATGTTAATTACCACTGGAGCTTGTATGGGCCAATCGGCAGGCTGCTGGAACAGCTTGTGCATCTCTCTCTCTCTCCCCACAGGTCGCCGTTTCCACGGTTACTCCCCTGGCTGATAATAAAGATAATCACCTCAGATTTCCTTCATGGCTCATTTTCTCCTACTCGCTTCTGAAAGGCCAGAGCGCCGCTGTCTGATTTTCCACGCCGAGCTCTTATCAGTGCGCCAAGGCCGAGGACCGGGGTGGGGGCCAAGTCGATGAACCACCTGCCACATACTCACCAGAGGGGACAGATCTGTTCAGTCAGGGTCTCAGATATGGTGGGGTAATGAGTGCGAGATCATCCATCCGGTATGGTGTAATTGTGGTTGGAATAAGAGCTTGGATGAGAGCAATGTCAGATCAGATGAGATCTGGTGAAGGCTGTTATCACACAAAGACTGACAGGACTGATCCTGGCCTGTGCCGTTAGAAAGAAAGTGGGGTTTCAAAAAGTTTGAAATTAAGAGCATTAGATCAAAGGATATCGATCAGATAATTTAGACTGAATTATTCTTTGACCTCAGTGGCAGTTTAAATGGTTAAAGGTGATGAGGTGCTTGGGTAATTTTGAGTTTCATGAGGTGCATTTGTCAGTATAAAGCAACATGTTTAAATTTTTACACTACACTTAATCTTCTTTCACCGTAATCTCTTGTCATTAAACATGGCCCGTTGTACCACTGTATATCCAGTTGATACCTCTTAAAGCAAGCCATCTGCTATGGGCCCGTACAAAAGATCCAATTCCCACTCAGTCTCTCTCTCTCTCTCCCCCTCTGCCAACCCCCCCGTTCTTTCTGTCTCCCTCCTTGCGCTCCCTTGAATCCATTGTCCGGATAGAAACGTGCCTTGGATAGCAAGGCCTTGCTTTCGGCACACTTCTTTGAGAATTATTTAAGGTTTAGGAGTTTCTGTGAAATGAATATTTGATGTGGAGGACCTGAGCGTCTCCTGACGAGCCCAGAGCAACACTTCAGAGAACGACTGGGGTGAGGTGTATAGCTCCATGCTTCAAAACACGCACACATGTGCACACACACACAAAACCTCACCCGCTCATCACCATACCCAGAAAATATACCAGACATTTTATGGCAGATTATTGAATGAAAAGGTCTTCATTGTGAAGTCTGGAGGCTGTCCAATCTGATCCTGGATGCAAGTTGTCCGAGGCTTTTATTTGCCTTTTTCCTTTAACCTTTCTTTCTTTTTTCAAGATTCTTCATAATATAAACCATTTTTCCTTCTTTTTCTTCGTGTTTGGTATTCACTATTCAGGCCTTTTCTTCTCATCAGGTTTTCATCAAAGTGTATGCCACATTACCATGAATCGTATGGCAACAGCAAAGTCCTTATGTTTTATATGCACTTATCTCCAGTTTTTCCTGTTACCACAAGAGTGCAGAGTTGAGATATTCAGAAATATCTTTTCCCTTTGTTGCAGATGGTGGCATTTTTAAAAGCCTGGTCTTAGAGTGCCACCTCATGGTTTGTGTGTGAGATAACTTGTGAAAATTTTCCTTGTGAAGTCAAGCAAACAAGAAGCAATCTTAGCAGAAATCAAACCATTAAAACTATTAATTGTTCAATAAAAGACATGTTAATCTGGAGTCTGAGCTCAAATATTGTGAGAAAATAGATTAATAATAATAATAATATATTAAATATGCTGTTCCAATAAGATTTTTCTTGTAGATCTTGATAGAGCCCCTACAGACCACAAATTCAGTCACTGAACTTTGGCAAAAACATTAGATCTGGTTTGAATTATCAAGTTTTACACAAGAAGACCTCTTAACTGCTGACAGTCTGATTCATTACATTACACTCCAGAGATTAATCAAACAGATACATATAATGAGAGCCATCTGAGCAGCCAGTACGTTAATAAATTAAATCCACAGACCTTATCTGACAGTGTGCTCCCAGAACATACAGTCTATATAGTAGGCCAACTTGGGATGCCAATAATATGATAGACATCTGGTGTCACGCAAATGAATGTGTTTGCTTTTTCTGGATCGTGACTGGGATGAATGCAACAATAGATCTAAAGTTTCAAAAAAATAATTTAACAGATTTAAAAACAAGCACAGTAAAATATAATAAAATGTAATAAAAAATAGATGATGCTGTTCTTGTCTTTCTTGTATCTGTTTTTCTTCATCATCGCCTGCTGTTGTGACAAAAAAATAAATAAATCAGAATAGTTACATAACTTGGACTAATAAATGATTGCTCAGTGGAACTCTACAAACTGGGATTTTCAAAAATATGTCAAAGTGAAGTATGACTTCTGAACTGCTTTTTAAAGTACTAAATACTTTGGTCTCTGCAAGTGCTTATCTCTGCATTAATATGCACATATACTGTACATAAAAAAGGATCGGGGATTTAAATCTCCTGGGATTCTGATGTAGCACTCCCAACCTCTGCAACCCCCTTAACCTTGAGCATAAATCACTTCAATATGTCTACCAAGCCACCCAATAAGAGCCAATTAGGGCTAGTTACAGGACTGTAGAGTTTGCCCTTTTCAAAAAAGAAAGAGAGGAAAGACATAAGGAAGCTGGGGATGAAGAGGAGACTGAAAAGGAGGTTGTGGAGAGACTAAAAGAAAGGCAGAGAGAGAGAGAAAAGGGGAGTATACAGTATGAGGGCATGTGTGTGGCAATGGCTGTTGTTATTAACATTCTCTAGTTTATTGTGGAATCTTTTGAAAAGCGCAAGGAAAAAGAAGTAAAAAAATATGCTGTGTTGACTAACTTTCCAGTTCGGAATATTGTATTCAAGACTTAGAATGCTCCAGAAACACTTGCACTCGGTACATGTGTGCTTTAGGCATTGGGCGGGGTCGGCAGGGACCATGGGACTATTATGGAACAATAGGAGAAGACTTCCTCCAAAGGGGAGTGCTAAAAAAAACCATCTGTATGAGATCAAGGCAATGGAGAGAATGAGTGAAAGTTAAAGGTGGGAGGAGAAAGAAGGAAAGGATTTTGGCACTGCGCTCAGACAAAAAAACAAAACTGTGTTTTGGAAAGCACAAAGTACGGGCCTCTTCTATAAAGAGGGTCATGCATATCAGAACTAAATGAGTGACTAAGAGAGGAACATTTTTTCCAACTCTACTATCAAGACTGACTATCAGATATTTTCTTTACTGTTCCCAAAGGAGATACTAAGCAGTATGTTGTATGGGAAATATATTTATGCAGAAATATTTTTGGGGATTCCCAGAACCTGCTACATCTGTTTATTGTTTGTATCTCTGTCGTAACTTGCAATCTGTTTTACTCATGAGGGCGTATCCATAGACTGCATCAATGATAAACCCAGTGACGTCCACATTTGCCTGTAAAAAAGAAAGCTTTCTGACAATTCTAACGTTTTATATATCAAAAATTTGCTTAAATTTAAATTAGACCTTAAACAACAACGTGTGACATATTACACTTTGCCATTATTTATTTAACATTATCTATTGTGTGAAAAGCCAAGTAGACCCATGTTTCAATTGTTTTTTGAATTGTGGGTGAATAGTTAAATAGTTTCAGCCTTCATAACTTCAAGTATTCTGAGGTAATGGTTTTCTGTATGGCTATCAGTCTCTCTCATCGCTGTGGAGGAATTTTGGCCCGCTCCTCTTTAGAGCATTGCTTCAGTTCACTGAAGTTTGCAGCTAGTTTGTAATGATAACGTGCAGTTTTCTTAAGTTCTTGCCACAGCATTTCAGTCAGGTTGACTTCTGGACTTTGAGTCGTTGAAATACCTTCATTCTTTTATTTTTTAACCCATTCTGTTATGAATTTGCTGGTGTTTATTCTACTGTTACATAAAGCTTAAACTGTTGGACACTTGTCTAAAAACTGTAGAATAATTTGGTATAGAAAGGAGTTTATGGTTAACTCAGTCACTGCAAGGTTACCAGGTGCCCACATCCTGTGGCTGCAAAACAAGCCCTGACCATCATCCCTCCACTACCATGTTGCTTTTAGCCATTTGTGCTGATGTGCCGTGTTTGTGTTTCCAAACGTGCCGCTGTGCATCATGGCCAGTCATCTCCACTGTGGTTTTCTGTTCAAAGGACATTGTTCCAGAAGTCTTGTGGTTTGTTCAGATGCAATTATGTAGAGCTAAACTGTGCTGCCATTCTAGATGGAAGGGGTTTTCTCCTGGCAACCTTTTCAAACAAGCCACACTTTCCATACAAGTGGCCACACTTGCTGATGATCAGTCAGTCCAGTGCATTTGATTATCAGCACCTGGCTGCTACTTTTCCTCTTCCTATGAAAGCAGTCAGGGTGCAGTTAGTTTTTCTTATTCCGATTCTGTATTTTGGTTTAGTTATTGGTACCAAAAATATGAAATTTACTCTACCATCATTCAAGAATAATCAGTCAGAAGTCTGGCTGGTGTAAACTGTACTTTATTCCTGCCTCTGCTATGTCTTCCTCCCTGCAGAAAACTTGGAAAGATCTGTTCCGTTTGTCTGTCATGGCCTTGAGGTCATCACTGGGACTGTCTGACAAGTTGTATGCTTTATTGTTAGCACATACCATGTGCAAGGAGAATGGCAGGAAACAGAAAAGGAATTTCAGTTCAGGAGAAATGATGGATGGAGACTAAACTGGGGCTGAAGGGTAACTATACTGGCAGGAAACAGAGAGTAGGACTTTTGCTGTTTCCTTAAACACTTTAGGTCAAATCATCACTGACTTCTATGCCTAGGAAACCTCTCCAATAGAGTCTCTCTGTGCTTACTGTAGGCTCCTAAAACACACCCCAGTTCAACAAATGAAAAGAAAAGCAGGGAAGCGTCTTTACTTCAGATCCCATCTTATGTTGTCCCATAATACTTCAACTCAGCTGTTCAAATGTCACTGTTTCATTAATCTACTCACTTTTTATATATTTCTACACAAAGTGCTTTACAGAGAGGAACAAAAAAATCAGAATTGTTTCCTCCACTGTTAGATGGGATCTTTCAAATTTCACATGGTGTGTAAAAAGTTGGACATGATGCTCTATATCAGAGTTAGCTAACGAAGAGACATAACAGTTACTGTGTTTTTAACTATTCAAAAGAACTGACAAATTGAAAATTAACTAAATGTAAACAGGTATTACACTTAAAGCTGAATGAAATTATATAATTAAAGGCCATTTTTAAAATAAAAAACACTCTGAAATTTACTTTTGCCCATAAGAAAAGTTAAGTAATCCAAGTTCAGCATTCATCATATGATATTCCACAGCACAGAAGAAGGAAACAGAATAACACAGAAGGATATGACCCAGGGCAGAAAGACTGAAAAGGGAAAATAACATTCACTAAGGCCCTAAAGTCTTTCCTGAATTCTAATATTTTAGAAATATATATATATATATATTTGAATTTTTAACAATATTACTTCAATATCAGATCTAAAATTATGTTTGATCACTCACATGTCATGTATGTTTCCACTGACGGCTCCTCAGAGCCTGATCTAGAACACCAAAAAAAACCTAACAACTCTAAAATGTCCTTTAAAAAGAAGAAGGAAAAAAAGGGCCCTGAGGGTCAGATTTTCTGCTAACATGTGCTGATCCTCGTGATGTCCTGGCAAAGCCTCTCTCACTACACAGAGAATTCTTTGTGTATTTCAAGAAAAATAAGTCAAATGGTAAGTTAGCAAGGGCGAAGAAGAGAGAAAATCTCACAGAAATATCAGGATTCGTAAACAGGCCAGAGCCATGCTGTACATTCTGTGGGGTAAAGCACAAACACAGATAAAAATCAGATCAGATTTCTATTTGACATAAGTTACTGGTCTGCTGCTCTTAATGGAAATTTTACCTCATCATGATCCACCAGGTTGCATTTATTTACTTATTTATGCTGATTTCAGTTTTTATCAGTTTCTGTCGGAGCCATTCACAGTTATTTTTATGTATTGTTATAATGAGAGAAAATTCAGTGAAAATTAGTTGTTTGACCTTAAAATACACCTGGGCTGTTTATTATGTTGTTTATTATCATACCAGCTTTAATTATGTTTGTTTCAATTATTTCTAATACCTAAAGACTTGCAATTTATAAAATCATAATCCAACATAATTTTCAAACAGGAATATGCAAAATTGTGTTTCAATTAAGATTATTCTGTTAACTGGCTTTCCCAACACATGGATTAAAAACACAGTTTCCAGTGAGATGTTTGGATACATACAAGTTCATGATATGGCAAATAACTGCAAAGATTATGACAGAGCAACAATTAACAGAAATTAAAGTCCTAAATTCAGACTTCAAATCTTTACAAATGCAGATCAAACTTTCTTATTTACTTTTAACTTTTAAGTTCCTCTTAGAAAATAGTTGTTATGAAAACATGAAAGGTCACCACCAGGGACGCCTATTCCCAGACATCAGCCTGATCTTGACTGCATTGATCTTCATATGGTTGCATTGTTTGACAAGCAAGTCTCCTGGCAGTCCTCAAAAACCCAGCAGTGGAACTGCAGTGATTCCAGATGTGGCTGACACAGATATGTGGAACAACACATCGCTGTGTGAACATGAATGCTGCGTACCACTCATCAAACTCCTACAACAACCCACATGTAAGTGTAGCAGTTTAGCTGATGTGGTGCGACTTTGAAAAAACACATGTTTTGTCTATAATCTCAGTGTGTGTGTGTGTGTGTTACGACATTTGAAAAATGCAGAGTACAGTATATCTAACCATGCATGTGTTTTTGTGCCATTCAGATGACTCACTCTTGGCTTTTGGTGATTTAGTCCGCCAGGGACACACAAAAATTGCAGCCAAGCTTGTGTGTGATGTCATGTATTTTTACAGGCCTTTTTAGCAATGCAAGTTCACACTTTGTAGAATATGAGAAGAGTTCCTCCTCTTTACCATGTGCATCATCAAAGTGGCGCACTTCACAGCAAGAAGACTCATGTAATGGACTGGTGTCCAGGTTGGACCCCACCTCCCCACCCCACAACAGCTAGGATAGGCTCCAGCCCTGAATTGGATGTGAAGTTAAGAAAATGAATGGATGAATCATGAAAAAGCAAAACTGCAACATATTGTGCTTCTGTTTCTCCTTTTTCCCCATTTCTTCTTCTTTTTTTGCCTTTCTGCAAATCTTTAGCCAAATTGAAGTCAAATGTGTTGCAGACAATTTTTTGTCTTCTCTCAAAACTCTGTTTACATTTGTACTTTTACCTACATCTTTGTACTGTACTTTTGCACTTGTTTTTCATAGACCGGTCAATAGAAATGGCTCATATTTCTGCTAGAGTATCACCTGAAGCCTTTCTTAAGTCTAAGCACAACCACCAAATTGCAGACAAATCAAAACAGTGCATAAATTGTGCACACTTTTGTGAAAGAAGACAAGTATTTTCACCAGGAAACAAACCTACAACACATAAAGCTTAGTCTGCTGCCAAGTATCTTCCAATAACATCTCATTATCCCATTCTGGCCAGTTAATCATGCGAGCACACACAGGAACACAGTAAAGGGAGGAAGAGGGACAGTTGCTCTGGGGGAAATGGGCAGGAGGCAGTTAGAAAGGGGGTGTGGAAAAAGCACAGAGTGAGAGGCCAAAGAGTCGGGCCATATAAAGAGAAAGAGAACACAAACCAGGCTCTATCTTTCTCCTCTATCAGACCTCACCGACGACCCTTTGCTTCCCCACCCTCACACTAACCTTTAGTGTGTAGAAACTTTTTGCTCTAACACAGTCCCAGCACCGACTGAGACCAAAGAGGATGGCTACATCCACGTGGAGAATGAATGGACTCTACAGAAAGATGACTCAACCTCTGTTTCTCTGCACTCTGTTCCTTAGCAGTGAGTACCGTAATATGTATTTATTAAAGTATGTTATTTTGCATTTTCGGGCATTCATTCTTAGTTAGTTATTCTATCCAAACAGAATTTTATATATTGTGTGAAGTTGAACGGTTTCATTTATTTTTGTATCTAAAAGTGCCTAACGTTCTACTCCATCAGCAAGATTTTGTTTATGTCATAGTAGCTTACACACTAGCTGGGGATTTGCTTTGATGTGTTCCACCATGAGATTGCACACAAATGCAAAGAGGCATGGTAAGCAGTGGGGTAGCTGCAGACACAAAGGCTTTGCTCAGAAGTGGAAGCTGCTGTACATACTCATTATACTTTATACCCTGCAGTGTATCTCAGTGGAGCTAGTAAACCACACATAATATAGTCTCAGAATACACACACACACACACACACACACACACACACACACACACACACACACACACACACACACACACACACACACACACACACCCACACACACACACACATATTATGCAGAATGTAGTTAGAGAGCTGCACATGTACTACATATGTAAAAGTAACCACATTTCATATTATTTCATCACTGAGCAGAAAATAGTTCTTTCATCTGTTCCTTATAGTAAAAGTGTGTGCCTTTGTGTGCACAAGTGTGCAATTATGTGGATGTGTGTGGACACACTGGGCAGTCCACTCCAAATCAGTCCGAGGCCTGATGTTAATTGCAGGGTAATGTATGGCTTGGACGATAGAGCTTCCTCGCTTGTTGTAAACCAGGTCTAGTTCTAGTTCAGCCCAATGTAACGACTTCTGCAGAGCTAAGGCCACAGGGGCGGTAAATGTTTGGAGTGACCTTGGGAACACTAGGAGGAGTTTTCAAGATTGATGGAAAATAACTGAAGCTTAACTTTTAAAGGGGAAACAATCATGGGATGGCAGAACATGTTTGTAGTGTAGTAAAGAGGCATACTGATGCAGGCATCTTGCCTGCATCAGCAGCCTAACAGATGGTAATTAAATTTACATAGAAATCTAATTACTCTGGGCACACCCCGTCAACGCAGATTACTTTTTTCGATGTATATAGCCTAGTATCACAAGTCACAAAGTCATCTCAAGAGGCGTTACTGTTCAGGCAACATGCTACTCCTTCAGTCTTTCTAATATTTAAAAATGTGAGAAATAATGTCTGACAAGTGATCTAATAACCAACCATGTTTATTTGTGTTAAGCAATGAATGATATGCACTCATACAGTAATGGACCTACAATGAAAGGGACTCACTTGACTTTAAGAACAACTTGTGGCTCACTGTTTTGCCAAAGAACATTGGCATGTGAACAGACCAGGGATGAAACCTGTAATTACTAAAGCGCTAAAACACCTGAGCCCCAGTGACCCTGGTTATTTGTGTTCTAATCTAGTCTAGTTTTATTATGTCAAGAATTTTGTATAATTTAATTAACTGAGTTTGTTTTCACCCACTTCTTATTATGATTTCAGCCATGATCGCCTCGCCTTTTGCTCTATTTGCAAATCAGTGTTTAAGCAGTGGTCTTAATTAGTGTTTCAAAAAAAAAAGGATACAAACATTGCACCTTTGTTTTAGGTTTAAGCACACAGCTTCTGAGTTCTACTTTAAGAACACCACAGTTGTGTTGTCTGCTGACCCGTCCTACGCTTTTCACCACATCCAACAGGAGTCCTTTGATTACACAAATCTGGTCACACACGGCTCAGAAAAACAAAAACTGAACATTTCTCATCTAATTATATGTGATGGATTGTTGTGTCTTCATGCAGCTCTGCCATTCTGTGTGTGTGTGTGATTATTTTGTTTCTTGTTTTGATTTAGTTTACATGGGTCCCAGCTCTAGGTCACAAGAGACAAATTGTCATTGATTTCTTTCGACAATACCAGCTTCTGTGGTTGCAGTAGTATCAGAAATCTGTCCCTTGATGATGTCATAATTCATTCAAAGACACAGACAGTTTTAATGTTTCTTTCTCCATAATAGATGTCTTGATCTACATAAAGAAGGTTCTTTTTCCAAGTCTTGCCTGATAAACACAGAGTCTTGAATCAAATCTCTCATCTTGAAATGTTCAGTATGGGATTGTTGTACATCAGGAGGTTCGATTAATGCAATATTAGCAGTCATTGGAAGACTGACAAAAGCAAATGGAGTGACAAAAAAAGCAGAACTTTAACATTAAGTTATCTGTTTTTCTCTCTGATATCTGGGAACCTTGAATACACATTTTTGCAAGGTCTTGGAAAGTCCCACATCATACAAAACGTTTCGCAATTTGGTATGTTGGCATTGTGACCGGTGCTAACTATGTTGTAATAATAGTTTATCTCAAAGTCTCAGAGTATTAGATGGTAAATGAAGTGTTGCTTCTCACTTTCAGCTTGTTGGATGTGGGAGGAATGGACAGCTGTAAAGACTTTTTATAAAGACAAAACTGCTATAACCAAACGACTTGAAACGGCCTTTGGTTGGAGCATTTCCAAAATGCCAATGGGGTGCTTTCAGTCAGCAGTGATGAGTAGCTACTGAAACTAAAGCTAATAAAGGACACACCAGATGCTATATACAACAAGGCACCCTTAGAGATAGAGCTCCTCAACTGGTCAGAGTGTTTTTCATGTGCCTGTGGCATATCAGCAGCATATTACAGAGGATGTTTAACAAAAAGTTTTGGCTTAGCGGTAATGTCATGTTGCTGCAAATGTGCAAAGAACTTTAAAAAAAGTGTCCCCTCTGCACAGTTTTCATAAGGTGGAGATTTGCTATTGAGACAAAGACTGTTTTTTGTATCAGGGTGTAAACATGTTTATTTCTACTGCTGGGACATTAACATGGGCGTCTTGGGCACTGACTTGCAGAATCAGTCTCAAGTGGCCATTCAAAGAACTGTTTTGTTGGAACCGCATTTCCTTCACTTTTAACCCCAGAATTACTCACTTGGTTTATCAGAGCAAACATCCTTGTCAAATATAAACAGGTCTCTCACCCTGACTGCAAACAGATTGAGTTTATACACTCACTTCCCATGGCTGTAATTCAGTATTTATGCAGGCGTGCAAATATGCAGCGCTGAAATGGCCATGGACTAAAATTTTAGATGATGTCATTCATTGCCTTTTGGAGTATGTTATAAGCGGTCTCTCTCCCTCTCTCTGTCAAGATTTCAGGGGGAAAACCCAAGCTTTAAATTTGCTCTGGAGAAGGGGAAAAACATCTTGTCTCACTTACTTCAGCTTGTCATCTACAATGACTGTTTCTGTTGCTAAGTCAGGGCCTCAGGCGGAGCAGAATAGGATACAACAATTGCTGCTAAAACATATCATAGTGAAAAAAGTTTCATTCATGGTTGGAATATTCCAGTTTCTTATTAAGTTACTTGTGTGCATTTTTGCATATGTGTAGAAGTAAAAAGCAATTAGTACTTTGTGATGATCTGTAAAAATATGAGACTAATTCATTCTGAACAAGAACAAGTGAAAGATCAAAGGGTCAAGACTTAATGTTTTAAAGTGAAAGAGCAGACTTCAGTGAAAATAAGCGCTGATATGTCTCTGCACACACATTTTTGAAGCTTTGTTTCTCAGACAACAACTTTGCCTTGCCAATGTAAACATGGCCAGAATATTGCCACTCATGGCCCTCGGCTATTGACCAGCATTCTTTCAGTCTCAAGTTGTGATGATGAAGTTTGAGTCACGTCATCTGCTGAAGGGTGTGGGTCTTTTATGTAAGCCTTGGCAGATCATGGTCTTATGTCAGCCTAGGGTGTGTGTTCACTTGGGCCCAAAGTCATGGTTGAGGAGCCATGTGAGCTTGCAAAGCAATTAAACCTGAAGCCTGTGTTCTGTAAAACCAGCCATTTTGCTTGAGCGATTTCTAAATGTGCAAACTGGGTTAGATGTGAATAAACAGCTTGTATCAGTGTACATTCTGATACCATATCTACCGAACCCACATGTGCAAAATCACATTTTGAAATGTATTTCTCTCTGAATTATCTTTATTTGGAGCCAACTTCCTTCCAAAAATGATGTTAATGAAAAGCAAAACAAAGCCGCTAACTAATGATCATCCATGAAAAGGAAATTACTTCGATAAATAGATTGTCTAGCAACAATATTTACCTTGTGAAATAATCTTAACTAGAAAAAGTTGCAATTCTTACAAAAATGCAGTGTGAATGCTGTGTAGTGGAATCTGCTGAAAACAGCTGAAGAAGCTGAACTTTCTGCTGAAAAGAGGTGAAAAAAAAAGAAAATTCTGCTGAAAAGAGGTGAAGAAGCGGAATTTGTGCTGAAAAGAGGTATAAAAAAAAAGCGGAACTTTCTGCTGAAAAGAGGTGAAGAAGCGGAATTTGTGCTGAAAAGAGGTGAAGAAGCGGAAATATTTGCTGAAAAAGGGCGAAGCAACTGAAAATTCTGCTGAAAAGGGGTGAAGAAGCTGAAATTTGTGCTAAAAAGAGGTGAAAAAGTTGAACTGTTTGCTTAAAAGCAATTTAGCCATGGCTAAGATTCAAACCCAGCCCAGCCCCAGCTAAATCAGCAAACACACTTGTAATGTGGTTCCATTCATCAAAATGGGCCAAAAAAATGGCATAAAAACCTTCATATTTCAAAAAGCATAAAAGTTATGACTACCAAAAGATATAGCAGCCATTATCAGAGTTTGAATGGTGAAAATCGTATGAAAACTGAAGGGGTAGTTAACCAGCAAAGAACGGAGCAACTAGAATAATAAGGTAGAAGAAAGAATAAAGAGAAACAGGATCTCAAATTCACACAACAATGAAAAACAGAAGCTGTGCTACCATTCAAATCTTCCTTCTTCCAATTACTGCTGTTCTGGTGAGCTTATTGTTCCTTGTTCCCCTGGCACTCTGCTGCAATTTTACAGCTGCTAGGATTGAAAGAAAAAAAAAGTAGTCTCTCATTTAATTGAAAATTGGCAGTATGAGATGTCCAAAAGATGAGAAGCTCTTAACATCTCTGCTCAGATGAAACTCAGCTCTATATTCAGCTAATGAACAGAAAATAAGTGTGATTTTTAAAACAAGAACTTGGAAAAATCGTTTCACTCATTATGTCATCCATTGCTTTTTCCCTTGCTAAAACGTAAGCAACAAATTGTCCTTACTGACTTATGTAAAGTTATGAGGATGTCGTAACACCAGTAGAATGTAATCACTGCATAAACCACATAATCTACGTTGGCTGGGATTTCCTTAAAGAGGGCTATATTGTTTACCCAGGGGGATAAAAGCTCTTAATGAGCATTCATGGGGCTTTTTTTTTTGCCAAAATAATAGCTCTTGGTAATTAATGTTCATTAAATGGCACATTGTTGAAGGCATACTTTAGACATCCTAATTGAAAGCATAAGACTGCACCCCCTTGCTGTTCTTAAAAGCCCTTGGTTGGAACACCACATTCATTTGTAACGTATATGTTTCTGGGCAAGTGTTTTCATTTGTAGGAGATACTGCATTGTTTAGAAATGTGTAAGGTTTTTGAATTATTACAGTTACTTCTCTGGCTTCCTCTTCCAATTTGGTTCCTTAGTTTGAGTAATATCAAAGCCAGATTGTTTAGAGCGATAGGTTTCGGTCTCTTTTTTCTTTCCCAACAGAATATCATGAAACATCTTAGAGTCTTGAAATCAATCCATGGATAGAAAAGGAGAGCAGCTTGCCGTCTCTTGGAACAGCTGGTGTGTCCAGTTTCTAATCCACTAAGAAAATGGATAGACTGTTTTGGAAACATAGGTTTTGAGTTTCACTGCCCTGCTGAAACTATTTTAATGAGTAAATTAGAGGTTGAATAAAAACAACAGTGAGCGGCTGCTATCAGTAATAATGTTACCTTTTTGTTTTTTGCTTTATTGCTGAAAAACATTTTTTTTTTCAGTACTATAGCTTACGAAACAAAAAACAATAGGCTTGGGTAAAATATCAGTAAGTAAAATCTTCCTAATAAAAACAGTCCCAGGTTATATTTCTATAACAACAGGCATTATAGTTCCACTCCAAGAGTATGTGCCTGGTGATGGCTGTTATCTGTAGTTTCCAGCATGTTTGTCCCTGTAGTTCAAAGAGGTCACGGTGTGCTGTGACATCCACATCCCGTCATACAGTAGGATGTGCATGGATAACATTCCAAGCCTGTTAATTATTATTGTTTTTGGGTGGTTTTTTTATGGTTGTGTTTTGTTTCAAAACAGGGGCGTGTGCAGGGTGGAAAAAGTCAACATTTGCCAACCGTCTGTGCAGAAACAAAATTAGTTCTTATGTTCACTGATTAACTGGTATATTCCAAGTATTTTCATTGCACCAAATAGCAATAAACGGAACTGTAGTGATTTAGTGTGCTGTTGTTTTCTTGTTTTTTGGTGTTTTGTTGGTTTATGCTATGAAAAGATCTATATTTTTCTTGAAGGCCTGCAGGATTGAAAAGAATCTCTGCTTAAATTTAAAATATAAAATAGAATTCCTCCTAATAGGAACTGCTAAGAGTAGCAAGGGATGAGTGATGGGAGACTTTGGGCTCTGCTTTGGACATCTGGTGAAGTAATGGAAGGAGGGTGTGGGTGTGGCTCATTATGACATCCAAGGTGTTGTCTCTACAGTCTGGGTGGAGGTCAAATCTAAGCCCCAAGATTTAGGGCTGAGACTTTTCTCCTTTTGCATGATGTTACTGATTTCACAGCACAGCACATATGTAGGGAGGGAAAGAGCTCCCCAAGGAGACTTGCTGCAGCTGCACCACTCATCCCCCTCTCCAGGCCTCCTCCCCAATCTCCCCAGAGAGGAAACAGGCCTCATCCTCAAATACCATAAGTAAAGGACTCCTGTCCCCGGCTTATACTGTCTGACTGCAACCACTTAATCAGGTGTGACAACGTCTGTTTTTACTGCAATTTCCTGCTTCTTCCCCACCCTAAAATCAAAAGCTGGGATGACAATCATAATGGCAGCTACATTTCAGGAAAAGGAAGCCTATGAGAATGATTAGGCCTATGATGATTTTTGTTTCATATTTAGTTATTTCCCATAACAGGGACATGGGAAATAGAACTATACTTGTTCTCATATATAGGCAGACATACAGTAGACTTATGCATTAAAGGAGTCTGTTTATTCAGGGCAAGTAAAGTATTGATGATGAGGATGATGATGATGAATTGTGTCAACCTCTGATGCTAAAAAAGTGCGTTTTTATTATTGTTATGCTCATCATTATTGCTATTGGACTCAATATCTCAACTGCCCTTTAAATGTAGTAAATAGCTAAAAGTAAATCAAGTAAATAAAGTGAAGCAAGTGCAGGATAACATAAAAAGTTTAATTTTTGTACTTTTTTATGAGTAGAGAAGCTGCATTCTCAGGAAGAGACCTGAAGCTACCATTAAAATGAACACACGGGAGTAAAATCTGTATTTAATCTTACCTTACCATGGTAGCAACTGCGTTTTAGACTGATTGAACTATCTTCAGAGAACATTACGCTTTGTACATTCTCTAGCTTGTGATTTTGGCATCGTGCTCTTGAAATTGTGTTTTTGCATCTGTTAGTGCATACAGCAAGGGGAGACTTTTCCGCAGTGAGGAGGAGGGGTGAAAGAAGGTTGTCTGGCAGGAAACAAAAACCAAATGTAAAAATGAAAGGTCTGGCTGTCATAGCAACTTTAGTGCGTAAATTGATGATAATGATACACGGCCTCCTCCCTGCAACATGTGGCCATAGCACCCCTGCTCAGACTTCAATCTTTTATAGACTGAATACACAAAGCTTTTCTAAAAGTAGTGATTGATGATGTGCAATCCAGGTTGCCAGTTCTGTAATGACCTTTCATGCTGTAATCCATTACTCCAAATTCAGTCACTTGTGAAATTCTTGAGAATCTCCCATGGGATCATCTTGCTTTATTTCTGGGGCTGACATCCACAGTGTTTACAGCGTATCTGACTTTAGGGGTTGCTTACATTCCCCTGCCATTTAAAGTACATGAAGTACAGTTGGATTAAACTTGAGACCAGCATCTCATTACTCCAGCAGCATGTTAAAAACTCTTGTGGTCCTATAAACTATGTAAAGAGAACAAAGCACTTCCCAGGAGATACATGCACGTCATGGCAGCAGACAAAGCAGGTGCTTTGTGAGACTCATATTTCTTTTTTTTCAAAGAAGTTTTACCTTTTGTCTCACTGTCTGTAATTTTAATTTGTCCAACAACACTTACAGTGTACAGCACATCTGATTTAACTTATTATTTAGTTCTTTACATCTGGCTACACACCACATCAACCGGTAGAACACCCAGGCTAAAAGGAGGACAGCCAGGCCAGGAAGTCCACTTCATGTAGTCAAGCAGTGAAGAGCAAGATTTACTCAATCTTCACCCAAGATTTACTCACAGTCTTGGCCTTATGCTTTCTGAGAGAGACCAAGGATGTGTTTATGCATTTTTTTGTGTTTCCCTGTGTTTGTGTTGAGACTGGAGTGCCTAAGGCTTCTTGTTGAGGCCAGGGGGGCCTTGTTGGAAACATAGGAAGACTTTTCACACAATTGTATAAGCTGTCTGTGTCCACAGTAGTGAGGCACTACTACCTATAACGGTTTGACATATTCCATAATGTTTCAACATTTAAGGATTAATGTAATCAACTTTTTCTTGAATAGTGATTTTTTTTCATTTATAAAACATAAGAATAAAGGGATTTACAGTGTCTTACAATTCATACAGACTGCTTAGTAAGTGGAATGTTTCAAAATCTTTCACTGATACTGATTGCACTAAGAAATATTTAGAGTCACAAGGTATAAACTAAGGTAAGTCAATTTGGTAGGCTGGCTATTTTTGACATATTAAACATAGCAGATTAAATCATAATTAATCGAATGATCTGATAGCCCAGATTTGTACCCCGATTTACAAATTTAATTGCAGCATATGACCAACTTTGGTCAATATCCAGCCATTTGATGCTGTTGGCGAGATAGGACACATTGCTGGAGAGAACCTACATGGTCCAATCTAGAGTGGTAGATGTATCATATTGGCCATTCGCTAGCTTCTTGTTTTGGATGAAAACATTTCAAAGTGCGCTCAGCACTTCCTCAGAGTATGTTCAAATTAGCCATGTTTATAGGATTACAAACACACGCTAAACATTTAAATCTACGTCCCATAAATGTGTCTTGTGTTTAACTAAATAATGATAGCGGTGCACCGAAAACATTTTCCTCTGATTGCAGAATAGTTTTGGTTACACGTTAAATTGTTTACACACTACACTGGGTTTCTTCCATGAGAAGTGGAGTGTTTAGAAGTTCAGGCTGAATTGGATTACACCGCCATCATACAGTAGGCAGGATGATCCCTGATGCTGATTATGTCTCATTTACCCTTCATGACTGTGGCAAAGCTGTGCTACATAGTTATATCGTTTTGCGGCTGTTTTTAAAAAATACAACTTAAAGGAGCTTGTTATCTGAGCATTTACGTTTAATAACACCGTCTAGTCTTCAATATATAAAAATACTTGTTAAGATTCATTTTCAGTCATAATATGATTATGATATTAGATTTCCAACAGAAGTTATTACATAAACAAGATTTCTCCCAGGAGATGGATGTGTGGTGAGGTCACGACCCTTTGACCTTAGCTGCTCATTTTTATATGAGAGTAAGAGAGTAAAAATTAAGTGAGCACTAATTAGCAAGTACCCTTAAGAAAATATGCCAAACTGTTAAATGTTTTTGGGTGGGCTTGAGGTTTAAATCACCAGGAGAAGATGTTCAAGCCACCTTTTTAACCTCTATTAGAAACAAATCAAGCCAAAAAAAAAAACCTCACAGATGTTTACATAAAACATCTTTTCTTAAAGGTGATTTTATATACATTAACAGTTTGTTTTTGTTTTTTTGCAACTGCCAGAAGTACTGCACTGGCATAACTGTGGAAAACCAAGTGTAAGAAGTTTTTGATATTTGATATCTGTGACTCAGAATTACAGATGATGTGAAGACAAGAGCCAATGCATGAGATGGAAAAAACTTTATCTTTGGAACCTTAACCTGTATGAATAAACTGAAACAACTAGAAGTTAACTACACTCATTTTGTGGGATTTGGTATATTTAATGTAATCATAACTGCAGCAGAGACAGTGGCACACATCATGGAACCAATTATAGTACTTCAGGTAGGACCCGATTGATTTAATTTGCATCAGAATTTGTAGGCTACTCGTTTAAAATTTGGTACTTGCTCTCATTTGAGACATCACTATCCCTTTTATATTATAAATAAATAAATGTCGTCTTGCCAAGGAATCATAACATTTGGGCTGCAAGTTTGAAGCAAATCCAACAGAATAGGTTCAAAATAAGGCTTGAACTGTAATGTAAAGCTAGCTAATGTTGTCATAGGAAATGACATTATACTTTGGACCTACAATACCAAGAAAAAAAACCTGTTTTGTCTGATTGGCATCAAACTTTATGAGCCCTTGCAAGAAATGAAATGAGAAAACATATGGGACAAACTGTGTATTTATGCAAGAGCTTTTTTTTTTTTTTTTTAAGTGTTTAATTTGAAATTCCTTTTTCTCGATGTCTCCGTCTTTCTGTGATTCACCTGCTCTCCCTTCCTTACAGGTGTAGTGATATGTCAAGACCAAACCACCGTCTCTACCAAACCACCGAGTGTCAGTAACGGTAAGTTCCTTTAAAAAATGTATAGTGGGATGTGAGAACAGCACTGGATTCCAGACAATTTCACTGGATTTTAGAGATATTATTTTAAACTGCCAAGTTCCTTCAAAATATATACAGACAGGCTTTTGTGACATAAGACATGGTGCCTGACAAAACTTTGTATGTAAACTTTATTTTCAGGGACAAACGCAACCTTCACTGATTCCCTGATTACTTCAATAAACGAAAGTTTGGCTAACAACAGTGTGCTTCGGTTGCTCCCAGCAATAACACACGAAGACAACTACAGCAATGATGATACAATGGTAAATACCAGCCTGCAGCATCATATTTTCAACTTATTAACTAGTAGTACCTCTATCACCAATAAATCAAACAGCAAAAATGAAAATTATATATGTTGTCTTGTATGTTATACAAATGATGACATTTATATTTTAAACATGTATTTACAAGGGATGGCAAAAGCTGTAGTTATAAGTATATGTGCAATATATGTGGAGTATAAGTACAGTGATATGAGAGGAGACAGAGCTAATCCCAGTCACTTCCTGGTGGCACTCCCTCTAACCAAGACCATTTATCTGGCTCACTACACCTTGTGCCCAGAGGAAGTGTTTTGTGCTGCTTGGAGGAATCAGATGAATGTGTTTAAAGATCTGCAGTTGGAAATATTGGTCTCATAAAAGTGGATCTTTTCTCAGACATTCCTCAGCAGTTATAAATCATGAAGCTGTGCTCAATGCTGGAGACAAATGAACTGGAGAGCTAATGTTTCCACTCATGCACTCAAACAGGTGTGGCTTTTTTTTTTCCAACTGTTTTTTGCAACAACTTTAGTATGTTATAGATTTTTTATTTCTTTTTAAGGTTTGTCAAAACAGAAATATCTGACCTACAGATAAATCTACAGATTTATCTTACTGTGGAATAAAATATACTTACCCTTACATTATTAAACTGTAATTGTACATGTATTTTTTGATGAATAACAAAAGAAAATGTGATGTTAAAAGTTACATCGGAAGTCATCGTTACATTGTGCCATATGTCACTCCAGGTGTGTCGAGACAGAACAGAAAGTTCGTTATGTAGATCATTAATGCAACATCTAGCCAGGACCAAACAAACAAACTAAACATGAAATTCCTAAATGGCTTGATATGACACTGATAACAGAATCGCCGGTATCATTGCATTACAATGGCCGGCTCTGAAGTTATGGGAAATAAGAATGCTAAAATCTGTAAATCCAGCACATGTTTTTCTCCTTCTATCTTCAGTATCAAATAAATTGTTTATGTTAAAATATGCCGATTCAAATTAAACATCCAACTACGGTCATGTAAATTCAGGCAAAGCAGGAATGAGATGTAGGATTTGATCAGTCACAAGCAACAGATGGAGAACAGAACAGATTCCCTGGGATTGATTTTGCCGTTTGACTTCAGCCTTCCTAAGTTTCTTCCTCTTCTTTTCAAAGCTCTGAGCATTACAGAAGAGTCCAGCTGTGGGCCCACTCCCAACTAACTGAGGATTCAAAGTTACAGCTCACAGTGGTCTTCTGGGAATGCTGAAAGCAGTCTGGATCACATTACAGAAGAATAAAAAGTGTTCCCAAGTTACAAAGCCCGAAGTTGTGCAATGATGATATCATTATTCAGGGTTAAAGTGGGTAAAAAACGAAGGTGTGGTCAGCAAGTTCACTCAGCTGCATCTTGTCTGTCAGGCACACAAAGGCCAGTGTGTAGTCTGAAACATACGTTTGATTGGTGGCCCTGTGCTCCCTGTGTATGAATAAAACTATTAACTGAAAAAGTGAAAATTGCATCAGGCAATTGCAAACTAGGATATATTTTGTAGGAGATTGCTCCAGCCTATACAGCGACATATGGAAAAGTGTACTATTAGAGAAACTACTGTCCATCCACATAACAGCAAGTTTTTTTTTTAAATATACTGTATATGAGTTATTTATCCATCCATCCTCTTCCACTTCTCCATAGGATCATATTTATTTATTAATTCTTTCTGGGGGGGTTTTAAACTACTTGCAAATAGACAATCCTCCAGCTTCCTTATTTATTCTGCATTTAAATAGGACAGCATGGACATACTCTCCCTGTGAACGTTCTCTAGTTGTAATGCACTACCACAGATACAGACAGCAAAAACTCAGCTATGAGCACTTAACTTGCACTCTCACAACTTGCATCTTATGACTGAGATAAGAACACCTCTTATTTTCTTCTGGGTTTTTTTGACCAGAAATGTGTGTTTTTAACTGTTCCCATATAACTTTTTTTAATCACACCTTGTCCTTTTATACTTTTTTTTGTAGGTGGGAAGTACTAAAAGTCCATTACCATCATTACATTCATCACCATCATCATCGTCGTCATCATCATCGTCGTCATCATCATCGTCGCCATCGTCATCATCATCATCAAATTCCTCTGTGTTTGTGGGACTACTTGTCAGTGGTCTGCTTGCTGCCCTTGGAATCACTGTAGGTTATTGCTATTGCCAACGCAGGACTGACACCAAGGCAGTGAAGCTGGTAAGCATATTGTACAATATACAGTAGAGTATCTTTCCATTGTGGAACTCTCTTATTTATATATAAAATCTTTATAACAATTGTAAATTCTGAACGGAAAGATGAGTTTGTATTATTTCATGTGTGTATTGTGATGGTCAGTTGAAAATTTCTAGCTTTTGTGTGATGAGCTCCTACTTGTGGTCTATTTACAGACTGATGAGACCTATCCAGCAGATCAGGAGAACCAGGGGAGCACTCTTGCTTCTGTAGCCCCCCTCATCCCCACTCCTGAGACCCAGGAGAAACCCAGCGTAAATGGAGAGTCCCCCGAGGCAGCCAAGACCCAACCTCCTCCACCTACCAACGGCCACTCTACCACCAAGACAGCAGACACTGAGCTGTGAAATGTCCAAAATGAATTGAATCCCAGGAACTACCCATCTATGCACACAGACGCGTCTGAAGAAAACACATCTTTGTTTCAGAATTCACTCCTGCCTAATCACACAGAGGCCACAGAAATGTGGACTTTAGGGACTACAGCAATCCCTTACATAAACACTCCTGTTGTTATATGGTCCTGTTACCTGCTCTTTTAGCTACGTGCCTCAAAAAACATCAGGAAAACTAGTCTGATGATGACAATAATGGTAGAGATGAATGATGCTGATTAATCATGACGAAGACTCGGTTCTTGGGTTTTGATGGCAGTCAGGAAGGAGAAGAAAGACAGGAGATGGGCAGTTCTGGGTGTGAAGAGACTATAATGTTAGTATTAACCACAGCTTGCTACCATGATGACTGCAGCCTCTGGAGTTCAGCAGAGGCTCTGCCTGTCATCTGGTTTAATGCTCCAGTCAAACATCCAACTGAAAACACAGCTAAAGCACCTAAATAACACGTGTCCTTACATTAATGTAAGACCATAACAGACAGACAGGAACTAACTTACACTGCCTTGAAATCTGTTTACAAGAATACATCTTGTATTCTTAACGTGCGTAGGTGGTTGAAAGTGTGTGTGTGTGTGGGTGTACTATGACATTTTGCATGAGTGTATTAACTTGCATCTGTACTGTGCATTGACTGTATATATCCATACATGCATCTAAGCTTATCCTCCTTATTGTACTGTATGTACATATGTGTGCTTCATGGTAATTTTGATCAGTCGTGTCAGTGATTGATAAATCTTAATCGCATGCGACAGCCATGAAAAATGTAGAAATTTGTAAAATGATGGCTAACCAAGTTGTGGACAATCACCATGGTGAAGCAAAACGAGTTTTGACGTTTAAGTCACACCGTGGCATTAATCACAAAGCTAAAAGGCCTCTTTACTGACTGTTTGACCAACAAACTCACAAGGACTTTAGACACAGAGCCTCCTTATGTCACCTCTGCCCATCCATTTGTTAGTATTATTCTCTGTCCAGTACTGTATATACTTGTTTTTATTCCGTGTATCCATACTTGTATTGCTCATTCTATGTGCCAAGATTTTCATTTTATAACTTTTATTGTGTTTAAGTATATACTTCTCCCATCATCATGATATTTTATCTAGGTTATATGACAAAGAAATATATTTAGAAACAATGACTTATAGTCATAGTCATGAATCAAGTTCAGCATCTAATGGTCCAAATATGCCTTTTTGTAATCCTATAAATACAGGTAACATCAGTTTTCCCTGACATGCCTAATAATAATAACAATAATGATAATAACTTTGAAAACTCTGATATCAAACTGGAATATCCTGCATTCATTGTTCTTTTGATCCATCTTGTATCGTACCATTATCACATCAATATTTCAGTGTGACTATTTAATTTCACTAGCACTCTGTAGTTAAAATGGGATTTAACATGAAAAAACTAAATAAATAACATTGTATATGTTTTCCTGTTTTAAGCCTATTTTTTCCCAGAAAAAAAGCGTGATTTTGCTTGAGTTTAAAGAGAATTTGGGTTTTTTACTGCTGCCAAGCTCCTTAGACAACTACTGACAAATTGTACACAGACACGTACATACTTACACACATCTGTGGTCTAAAACACATGAAATTTAAGTCCCATACAGCCCATAAGGTCCACAGCTGGTTTACATTAGCAGTAGTAGTGACATCACTTAACACTGTTTTGTCTTCCACAGTTTGGGTGGGGCAGTAAAAACATCCCCCAGCTGTCTTGTTGAATGGATCAGGACATGCTCAGAGTCAAAAGTCAGTTAAAAGTCAAGGCCATCATCATGGTTATACACATTTACTTTAAGCATTCATGTTATATTGTTAGTATAGTATTTATAATATTATATTCATGTATTGTGTGTTGCTCTCTGCCATTTGGCTATTTTTTCCCATACATTCACACCTTTCTTCCATCACAAGATCAGGTCCCATATGAATTCCTACCCTGCCCTGTCCCTCTCCACACCCTAAAGGAAAATATGTCCTCAATGCCATTTAGCATTGCTGTAGGACAACCCTGTTGCCACTTGAAGTCACAATGTAAAGCCAGCAAGAAGCGCATACCATACTAAATGTAGTCAAATCTAAGACTGGCCATCTGTCAGACAGCATCAAATTAAAAGGTGCAAATCCCAGAAAATGTTAAAATTGCTTTATCTATGCTCTCAGACATGTATCTCTGTTATTTACAACCTACTTGACAGGCTAATATCACATTATTTATTAAGTGTCTACTTTCAAGAAACACACTCCACCTATGTGAAAACGCCTAATTAAAGTCGTTTCCCTCAGCTTTTACATGTTTACTCGTTTCCCAAGTTTCTAGTTCATGTTTTAAGATATGTACTTTTTGCATTTGTTTTTCTCCATTTGTCCCGATGCAGTGTAAATTAACTGTAGCTGCATGCTGCACTGAAAAAAGAAATCAAATAAAGCATTGATTCCATATTGCTGTAGAAAAAACACTATCAGCTGTTTCGAAAGAAAAGATTAATAAGAACTAGTGTCTGAATTAACATGAATCTCATATGATAAGTGAATATGAATGTAGCTTTAGCCTTGAATTTTCCACCCCTATGCCCCTGCAGAGTATCAGTTCAAACCTTCCAATTCTCAGCTTTTGTTCAGAGTCACATAAGTCCCCTAGTTCCCCCCCCCCCCACCCCTTTATACTCCTGTATTTGGCCAAGAGTAGTGTATGTGTGTAGTGGAATCTGGAATGATGGACTAAACTCAGCTGGTTGTTTTTATTGTGGGGATGATCCCCCCCTTAACATAGTTACAGCTGCCAAATACGTCATGTTTTCCTTCTCCATGCCAAAGCTCAACCCTTCTAAACTCCTTAATGGTAAGATAATATTGGGTGGAATGGGAGGCTGGAGGAAAGGAGAGCACTCGAGAGACTTCGTGGGACCCTGAGGTCAGAAGGTGTGGCCTGCACACTGAGCATATAGAGACTGATAAATGTAAAGGTTCATGAAAAGGTCATTGGATGCCAGGGTGCTAACTGAAAAATCAACTCCTTCATACTGCACGATACATTTTAAAAAGATTTTTTTTTTAACCTGGAATAACTAAGTTAGTGTGTCTTCAATGAGAAAATACAATAAAGAATGTCTGCAGCCTGCTAATGTCTGGATTATTATGTGAGCTGTATTAACAAAACAACTGTGCATAAGAAAGTGACTCTCTGAGGCTTTGGCCGTGATAACATACTCTCTTTAGTCATATACAGTATTCCTACCGTTTATTCAGTTAAGGCAGAGAGCTCTAAATCCCAATGTGGATACAGTGAAACAGTGATATTCTGTTTGCTTTTGGATTCATTCATTACATCCGAAAAAGAGAAAGCCTTTACTAAAAAACAATGTTTTTTTAATGTCACGTTCACCAAATTTGGAATCACATTGATGCCCATTTGTGATATGTAAGCATTGGAGCAAGTGCACACTTTAAACAACCTTCTAAGGTTTTTCAAACACGGCTGGTTAACTTTCTTTAAAATTAACATGTCCCCCTCCTTGTGATTCATGTATGATGATACTTCTTAAGAAGTGCATTTAACTGGACCAAGTTACTATGCAGAAACTTGCGTTAACACTTTGTCATTTTTAACAGGTGTCTGGTGTTAGCTAGAGACTGCAATGATTGGTTTTGTTCTCATCCACTAGTGTGGTTCAGGTAGCAATTACCGAAAAAAATCCCTTCAGAGAAAATGGTGTCGCCAGTCTAACACATAGACACAGACAACCATTCGCACCTTTTGGCAATTTAGAGTTTCCAGTTAACCTATCTCCACTAACAGCATGTGTTTGGACTTTGGAAGGAAGCCGGAGTAAACCCACGCAAACACAGGGAGAACTCCACATAGAAAGGCCCCAGCCTGATGGTGGAATTGAACGCAGAACCTTCTTGCTGTGAGGCAACAGTGCTAACCACTGTGCCACCGTAATTATTACAGTTATCACAGTTGTGACATTTTGAAATACAGAGCGTATCAACCGTTGCCTGACAGTCAAACAACAACTTACTGTTGAAGTACCAAATGCAGTTAGGAAGGATGTGAATGGGTGTCTAAACATGACAGGAGGAAGTTAAAGAAATGTGAGCCACTTTTTTCACTGGCATTTTAGAAGTGGTGAAAGGGCCACAGCAATCCACAGCAACAGGAGAGAAACCTAAGATACTTGAACATAGTTTCAAAAAACATGCATTGGGGAAATGTAATTTGGAGTTTCAAAGCTGGGATCCACATTAAGGTAGGTGTTCTTTTGAAGACAAATATGGGGTTTCCCTGACTAATGTGCACACATAAGGGATTGACCAGACTGTCATTGTGTACATTATGGTTTTAAATGCAGTTTTTATTGGTTCTTTTTAAAAGTCAGTAATACTAGGACACTATTTAAATCTCCAACTACATCTTATTTTCATAAATGGGATTAGATTATTCCTTTATTTAAACTCTTGTTAAGTAATTTCTGGTCATACAATAGTTTGCAATAGATTTTGCTGAGGATTTTTCTGTGGTGCATTTTGAAAGTAACGAATTCAAACTGAAAAGGTGATATTTCACATTTTGTCTCCATAGAAACCTAGACAACATGTAACAACGGAAACTTGAATTGATATTCCATCTGTTTCCTGCAAATCTCTCTGTGATATTGTTGTCTATTACCAACATCTGCTGTAGGAAAGAATCTGGAAAACATTGTCTCTTGTTTCCAGTGATGCAACAATCCAGAAGGCACATAACACCCTTTAGTAAACTGTAGTAAGCCTGAGCACAGTTGATTGCAGTAGAACAATTATTTACAAAACCAGCTACGAGTTTACAAAATCACTACACCAGACAAACTACACAATAACCCCACATTATAGGTCTAATTTATTAGGCTAATAAAAAAGACCTCATTTTAGCCTCAAAACACTTCTCAGCTACCCACTTTAAAGTAGGTGTATACAGAAACACAACATTCTTCAAGTGACTTGCATGAGGTGCTTTTCCAAGCTAGAGTTAAGATTGGACTGGAAAGTGAATGTGATATTGTTGGGTTAGGATGCCCCCTGCTGTGGCCTTAGGGCCAAACTGCAAACTCAAAGTTTTAAACACAATAAACAGCCTATTCTTCTTTTTTTCGTTCTCTCTGAAAAACAGGCCTACAGACACAGCTAGTGCTGCTGTTCACCATCAGCTCAACATATGGACATTCTTCACTTGACTCTACAACTTGATGATCAGTTTTTTCAAGCATAATTACAGAGGGATGGCCAACAATGAAGAGACAGCAACATTCAAGCCTAATGTCTGCAGAAATATTAATCATTAATGCCTTGGTACTTGAGGTAAAAGATCCAGTTAATCTACCTCTTTGTGCCTGATGATAAAATAATTTAAAAACAAATTAATCTTCATAGAGCCCACACAGGGAAACTGTACGGATAAAGTAACAGGAACATCTTAAAGTTAAAAAGTAGCTACTCACTGAACTTAATAGCTGGATGTGCCAACATAACATTGCTGTCCATCAAAAAACATGTATCGCCACTATTGACTTTTTATAAATGTAATGTGCTCATTCTGCTGTGTCTACTCTCAGGTGTAAGAACTCAAATAACTAATGAAAATAAATGTAGTAGATTTATAGAGCCTTTGCTTTAAAAAAAAATGCAATTCAAAGTGCTTCACAGGTCTAGGTCCAATCAATAATCTATGTTAAACCATGAAGCTATGCTTTTATTACTCATCTTGTTGTGATGTCAGAAAAGAGAACACAAAGAACAAACTTAAGCAGTACTAACAAAGTTCAAGAAGAATTAATTTATGCAGACTAAAGCAGTGCTCAACTATGTTGACGTTGGGTAAAATACTAAATCAAATTCTATGTTCTGCAATCTTTTTTTTTATATTTACTTGAAAGTAATGAGTATGAATCTTCTGCTGCCATTGTTCTAAGTGAATATGTTAATGTAGGTTAACACAGTGTGCCTTGTCAGGGAAGGCCAAGAAAGAGGGCAAATCCAAGGACCTGGAACATGAATGTCCAGAAAAAAATCTGAATGAGAGGCCGGTCTTATACTAGTATTTTTGGGACAAACTGGACTGAAAGGAAACACTTTATTAAACCGCTGGTGTAGGAGAGCAGTGTGAACCAGTGATGAACAGAAGCAACTGAACCCAGGAGGTCAACATCAGTTTTTTTTTGCCACCTTGTGGTGGACGGTAGAAGAATCAGTTTGCCAGCAAATACTCCTGTTGATCTTTGGCATTAAGCAGTGGTGTTTTTTGAAGTGGGTAGGAAGAAGAGGGAAAATTCCAGAGAAGACGCAGAAAGCAAAGGTGAGGAGTTAGACAGAACAGCAGGACTTCCTCAAGACCTTTCTTCTGGAGCATCTCTGTAGGTCACTGTACCTTCACACACTCCTCTGCAAACCATTAAATCCAGTGTGGAATCCAGTCTCTGTCAATGCAAGTGTTCAAAAAATATTAAAAGACTTAAATCTGTCCCTAGTATACTTGTTGTGCATTTAAAGCAGGGAATAACAGTGCTGCCATGTGGGACGAATGACGCATGAAAAAAGACTGTGTAGGCTATGAAGGAAACTGACAATAAAAAAGCCAAGTGGTTACATGTATTGACCTACAGGGTCTCCCTGCTCTGCCACAAGCTTCAAGCTTTTGCCTTTTGTTTTTTATAAAGCAAAACTAAGCGCACATAACTTTACCATCTATGACAAGGCATCATGTGATGCAACAATTTACCTTTGCCATGAGAGTTATTGGCCTCTCTGCCAATAAGTTTGCTTCATGCATTGTACATTTTCTTGAAGAAAACTCCTCGTATAAAAACTACATCCTGTGAAGAGATGGATGCGGCTACCAGAACCGAAACCTCCTCTTATGCAACACCCTCCGCAAGTTTGCTACTGAAAACAAGAAGCAAGTTACGCAGTAGTATCTTAAAAGATGTCACACACAAATAGAGGGTAATTTGCTGCATAGTGAGAGAAGCCAAAGGAACAGAGACATCCATGTATCAGGTGAGTGTCCTGCTGTGATCCAGGGAGCTACGCCCAATCCACGGCCATACCATGTGAGATACATGGACTACAGTTTCTTCGCACACTTCAGCCAAGTGAACACCTGCAAGTCAATCCGACCGGGGAAAAGTGCTGGAGATCCAACAATGGATTCTCTCATTCACTTCACATTTACTTTACTTTCACACTGATTCCAGGTTATTTTTTAAAAAAAATGCATGCTTACTTGTGAACATGTGAGTCCAATTTTATGTTTATATAATGTGTGAATGTGTTAAAACTCTCTCTTCGCTGCCCCTATTTTTTCTTCTTTCCTCCTTTGATATGAGTCGATCCACTAGATTCAATGCTGATGAAACTATGCCATACCACCACCACTGATAACTTACAACCCTAACCAACCCCCGACCTCAGGAAGAAGAGGAGTCACCACAGTGTCACTATTATACAGCACCAGATGACAAATTAAGAAGCTTAACACCTTCAAACACTTAATTTTTTAACATGATACAGTGTCGTGTTATTGACCTTAGCACTAGAAAGTGTGCACCAGAAATTATTGGTAAATTCTTATAATATGTGGTCAAATGTATCTTAAGGAGGAAATCACTACATATAATTTTATTACTCTTAATAGCCTTCGGACAATTTTTGGCCAAGGTTTTTATAGAAATGGGGAAACTGCCAGGCTAGGAGTTGAGATAGATTAGCTTTGGGTTGTTTTTTAAGACCAACCTGTCAGACGGATGCGTTCATGTCTGTGTAAGAAGGCTAGCAATTAGCCCAGAAATGCTGCGCATTTAATTTGAATATAGACGAGGCTTCGATGCAGCGAGTGCGTTGTGTGGAAATAGCCTTGCTATCGCTAATTCAACGGCTGAATGGGGCACAAGTAGAGACCCAGGACGTGAGGACATCTGAAAAACACGCATGTCCACTTGTGGTCACAGCGAAACAAGTAAGTGCATTTGAAATATTAAACGGCGCACTGATGACTGTGTAAAGTCATTTCGCATCCCAAATGTGTAGCAAAATAGCATTATTGCGTCATTTAGGTAATTAGTTTTACATGAAACGTGTATTTTTTCATGCTTTTGATTTTATTTATTTATTTACTTATTGGATGTACGTGTTAATCGTTGGACAAGTGGCACAGAAGTTGACCCTTTATTTGGTTCAGCCGACACTGGAGGGTTTTAGTAGATGAACTGTGCTTTTATAATCCACTGATTATGTCTAGGCCTGGGCTTTGATGAGTGAACTCCAGAAGCTTAAATTTTATTCCTTTTGAGACATTTAAAGGTGAATCTTGTCTTATGCTTGGGATCATTGAGGCTGTGCATTACCCAACTTTGCTTGAGTTTCAGCTCAGGGACTGATAGCAGTTCACCCACCTCCAGGATTTTAGGTCAGAGAGTAGAATTCATGTTTCCTTCTATTACAGACAATCCTGTGGCCCTAAAGTAGTAATTAAATTCAGGTCAATTCATTTTTATTTATATAGCGCCACTTGCCTCAAAGTGATTGTAAGGTAAAGACCCTACAGTAATACAAAAAAAACCCCATGAGTCAGATGATCTCCTATGAGCAGCACTTGGAAACAGTGGGGAGGAAAAACTCCCCTCACATGAGGCCCTTAGCAGCCTAGGCTTATTGCAGCAAAGAGGTTTCAGGGTCACCTGATCCAGCCTTAACTACAAGCTTTATCATAAACTTTTAAGCCTAATCTTAAAAGTAGACAGAGCACCTGTCCCCCAAAATCTAAACTCGTTGCACAGAAGAGGGGCCTAAAGCTTAAAGCTCTCCCTCCTATTGTACAGTTAAATTCTCTCAGACTGATACCCATCAGTCTGAGAGCAAAGTGCCCTACTGGGGTGATATGGTACTATGACATCTTTAAGATAAGATGGGGTTGTTCAAGACCAATTTTGGATTTAACAGGGAGCGAATGAAGATAAGCCAATATGGGAGAAATATGCTCTCTCTTCCTAGCCCCTGTCAGTACTCTCACTGCAGCATTTCGGATTAACTAAAGGTTTTGGTGTTTGCCATCGGATTTCATGGATAGATGAGGCTGGTTATCATCTGCAGTGTAAATGTGTGCTATGCCTTCTAATAATGCTACCTAAGCAAAGACACCCCAATAACTTTAGTTTGCCACCTCCATGTTTCATCGTAATACATATTATGTTCTGTTTATAGAATTTTGTGTTTGATTTACCCAAAATACAATGAGACCACTTTCTACTGAGCAGTTGAATTTTCAACCACTGGGTGGATGGAGCATTCTCCAATCTACAAAAAAGATTTAAGGATCCTCAGTTTGTGTTTTGGCAAATTCACACAAGCCTTTTGTATTCTTATTGGATAGCCATTGAACACTGCCACTGTTCCATAGCTGATTTTCCACTGTCTTTTGATCAGTGAAGTCTGACCTTTACTGATATGAAAACAGCCTGCAGCTTCTTGGATGCTTTCATTATATATCTTGTAACTTCCTGAATGAGCTGTCACAGAAGGAATTTTGGATAAGCAGCCACTCCTGGGAAAGGTAAATGTTGTTCCAAGTCATTTCTGTGTGTGGAGAATGTATCCAAAGTTTTGTAGGCCTTTCCAAATATATATTTCAATCAGCTTCTTTCCTTTTATCTTCTTCTATAGTTTCTATTTAATTTTGGGACAGCAGGGTACTGGTGAGACTGTTTAGCCAACATTAAGCTATGTGATAAACTAAGTGGTAGAATAGTTTCCTTTTTTAGTTTAATAAATATAACTATCATTAAAAGCTTGTTCCAGGACTTTTATAATTATTATTTTCTGTTGAACTGAAACAGTTTAGTTTAAAATAGAGAAATTGACTAAATCAGTAAGAAGACAAATTCCTTTTTCATTACACTGTATTTGAATAGCTTTTACATACAGTACTGTTCAAAAGTCTTAGGCCGTCCTTCATTTCTTTATAATTTGGTGGGAAACTAGAAATATGGGGCTTTGTTAAAACACATATGGAAATATAATATATAAGGCAAAAACAGAATCTGTATAATTCTAATGACCTTGAAAGTCAACATTTGTATTGAACACATTTTTTTCTTCATTAAACTTCATCAAATGTCTTGAGCAAGCTTTCTTGCTATTTCTTTAAGTAGTCATTAAGTAGTAGTTCTCCAGGCTTCTTGAAGAATGTTCAAAGGTCAAAGGTCATCCATCAGTACTGCAATAATGTTGAGGTACAGTCGATGACTGATAGTTTTCTGTAGTGTGTTTTCTATCAATTTATGCCTTTGTGCATTGGCAGCATTTTTCTAGTTCATTATCATGCTAAAAGCTGAGCCCCTTTCCAATCAGACTGCTTCATGATGGGTCAAAATCTGGCAGTTCTTTCCCCACAGTGTGACAGACCCATGCCTGTCCCATTGTTATCTTGATAATTTTCATAGATTCAGCTAAAAAACGGCAATTTTTTTGGCAGACCACTAGTCCTTAAAAATACAATTTAAAGTTGCTTCTTTGCGAAGTTGTCTTTTACATGTAGACATATCACTGATTCATCCCTTCCGTCAGTCTTCTCCTGCTTGAATCATTCACAGATTAGTTTTAAGTGGTTTAAAAAAATTGAAAGATCCTCAGAAAGCCTGTAGAAGTTTTCCCGAAGCCCACTTAAAAATACAAGAAAGTCTCACTCCTTAAAAACATTAAGAAACATTGGATGGCTGGAGAGTTTTTCAAAGCACTGTTGAGGCAGTGTTTTTACTACACAGTGAGATAACGTTGCATCGCATATAAGGCCAATTTTTCAAGAATAAACAACTGCGTGAGCTTGGAAATTCTTATTAATCATATATTCAACATATCAATGTCCTCTTACTTCGTATTTAAACCGGAAGTTTCCCGAAAGGACTCTTCTCCCTTCGCCCGTATCGACTTCCGCCTCGTGCCTGTTTGTAAACATGCGTCAAGACCACGTGATCCTGTCGACGTATTTCAGAGCCCCGTCCAATCACAAAACGGGGGTGTGTGCGAGTGGGCGTGGTTGAATTCTGTTGCTGTGAAAATGTCGATGGACTACGGGTTTTCATTAGGGCAAGGGACCACTCTGGAGCCAGTGTTAACCAAGAGGTTGATGGGAGGTTATATCAGCGATGAAGAAGCAGTTATGGTGAACCGGAGAGGTTGCGAAAGAGTCGCTGTCGGTAAGCAGCCTCATCTTCAGATCTTCAGGAAGAAACTGTTTATTTACATCCACTGGCTGCTCCTATGAGTCATGTAACATAATCTGTATGTATATAGGCTATAGTGCCCCTACTCTGGGTGATGAGCTGTTTTAGTGATGTTTACTAACGTTCTTCGTTTGTTTGGGGGGGGGGGGGGGGGGTTGTTTTTTTCTGTGTTATATAATTGTACTACCGTTGAGCTTTGCTTATTTAAAACTACAGCTAATCGTAAAACAGTTGCTATGTTTCGTTTTATTAAAGGCTGATTAAAAATTACGCATGAACGTGATATGATTATTATAGTGCAGTGCGCAGTTTCCAGGGTTGCTTCCCAACGTTACCCGGAAATAATTTAGAGAAAAAAAGAAAAAGTATTTGCTACGAACTGTTCCCTTATAAAACATGTCTGTGCGCATTTGTGGCTCATTTTCTTCGGAGACAGTGAGAGGGGCAGAGTTGGGTGGGAAGGTGTGCTGGATGCTTACTGCAGGAGGATGTTGCGCACTTCAATTTACCCCCGGAGTGAGTGGTCCGTGCATCCATGCGGTACTGCGTAATAATTTGTTTTCGAGAAAGATATTGCTAACGTGTTTGTTTATGACTTTTAGTTTGTCATTTCGGGTGCAGAATTTAAATTATTGAAATTTAGGACGTGCTGTCATGTGCATGAGTGTCTTGGTTGAGTAAGTTTAAAATTAAGTTACAAAACGGGGTAAAACTAGTTTACCTTGAAAATTGTAATTCATAATAGGTAAACTATAGAGAAGCTACTACTCTTCCAGTCATTTTGCGTGATATACTGACTTTGAATTGTGTTATGATTGCACCTGTCAGAGTGCGTCACGCTAATATAGCACAATGTATTCTTAACATATTTAAACTGTCATGTTGAAAGTAATAGAAAATAAACAATAAAATATGCCAAAACTTAAAATTATGTAAGATGGGGTTTTTTTTTCTTCCGCTGTTCATGAGCAAAATTACATCCTTGACTTACTAATTTCAAAACTTGCTCCCGATTTATTTCTAAAGGCTAATTTTTTGTTGTTTGTTAATGTTTATTGTGTGCCCCTGTTCCAGTGCCTTGACTCAGCTCCATCCATCCAGAGGTTTCTGTCATACGCACTTTTTATTCCTGATGTAAACAAACCGTCAGAGGGCAATACCTTCGATCACCAAAAGATGGCGTATTTACGCAGGGTTACAGAACAGTTTGTTCTGAAGCAAGAAAGTTCTCTAAACACAGTTCTTGGAACGAGTCAGATATTGGGAAGCATTGATGCAACACTACAGATTGAGGGTGAAACAGCAGCTTGCGCATCTAAATGAGGGGTAAAGAATGTATTTTTCATTCATTTTTGTGCCTGGTAATGTTAGAAACCTCCAAATGACTGCAATCCTTTTAACAACTTGAGTTGCTGACGTCTTCAAATGCACATTAAGGGACCATTTTCAGGGTTGAGATTGAAATGCTATAGGAATGTTTCTGGAATTTAACGTAGTTAAAATAGACGACATAGTTCAACGTAGAAATAAAAAATGCTTAACCTCTCGGCTGATATTGCTGTTTATCTTTTCACAGAGCAAAAGTAGAGACACGTTCAACTTCCCTTGAAAGGTGAGAACCAGCACACTTCTCAGAAAACCAGGTCAGCCAAGTTTTTTGTAGAACAAATGGCAGAACAGAGCAGTAGTCCATTGTTTTTATCAAATGTTATCCAAAAGTCAAATATCTGTGTGATATTTGCAATATTTTTGAAGGTTGTTAAGTCAAGGGTGTGGCCAGTAGTTGGTGATTATACCTACAAACAACACGTCACATTTTAACGTGTAATATGTTACTTTTTGTTACCCTACTTTATCGTTTTTAGATATATAAAAGTATGGGCCTTTAAATAATATTTTTGTTCTAGATCATATCATATTTTTATCTATCCATCTGACATGGTTTTTTAGGAGCTTCTTCCGACGGCAAAGCTCTGCCAGATGTCTCTTCATGATACAGCGACTGATGCTTGAACACTTCTGAGAGGCAACTTGAAACCAGGTAATAAAAGGTAAAAACTGTTTTGTTTTACTTAAAACAACATAGATTTTAGACTTTTTCTTTTTTAGCCTCAGATCAAAAATATGCACAGCTGCATTCAGGATTTTTATTCTTTGTTCCCATTGCAGCCAGAAAACAATATCAATGGAGCTGACTGGGCACCTTTCCAATGGAGAGATTAAGGTTTAGGAAGTGGAACAGGCATGGCTGATAGATGACATGGCTAAAATTAACACACTACCCACTGGATGAGGAGAATAAATAGCTGACAGGAAGGACCAACACTTTAAAAGCATGTACCCTTAAAGTCACATAATATAACTGTCAGCACAACCATTGTCACACTAAAACTTCCTGTTCCTGTTAGAGGGCTACAGATTGGACCCTTTAGCATTTCCCAAGTTATCAAAAATGCTGGAATATCTAGAAAGATTGGAAATGAATGAAATTGTTTCATTTTATTCAATTTTAGAAAGTTTATGTTTTGTAGATGGCCAAGTTTAGAAATATCTGCAACTTAAAGTAAAAAAAAAAATACTGCATCTTAAAGTAGTAGGTTAACTTAACATAAAGTGTTGCACTTAATAGCGTAAAGCTCAACGTGAAAATATACTTCTTAGTCTTTTTATAGTTATTTTGCAAGAGATGCACAGGACATCTTCATCCTAGAGGAGCAGATAGACCTCAATCCTCTGATCAATACCCTCTACTTCTACCGGTCTGCACGGAGCAAACATGCTTTGATCCCTCGGATCTCTTACATTTCCCATATAGCTCGAGGGTGAAAGCTGATTCTTTTAGCAATGCTCTTCTTTCTCAATCCTGTAAGGTGAAGCTGTGGGCTCTGTGTTCTTGGGCTCCAGTGGGGAATTAGGACATCACGAGCTACAAGTGCTTTAGGGAAGAAAATTTACAGCCACATGAAATGCTGGAAATCTACACTTGTAACTGGAGAATAATGGAAAATTTAAGGCATAAAAATAGAGAGCATAGTTTGTGCTTCAGAGGCTCAATGAAGCCTTTGAACTCGCTGTAAAACTAAAAGGTTTAGGGGATCAGTGTGACCGGACTGCAGTAGAAAAAATATTCTCAAAACATAGTTGACACCACTTCGGCACTTGAGTACAAGCTTACAGTTATAATGTTAGGCTTAAACATTTTCCCCCGTGTTTTTAAAAATGATGAATTATTAATCAAAGCACTAGTTCAGTGCTCACATTGTCGTGTATCTCTAATATAAATAGGTGTGGTGGTGAAATGACAAGCAAACCTTATTTGGCTTTCGGTAGCTGAGACAAAGCTTTTGTTTCAGTTTAGTTTATAAAGGGCACTTTATGCTTCTGAAATGTGAACAGACCTAATAGGGACAGATGAGCTCATAAAAGGGACAGAACCAGGCTTGTTCCTCTTGTCGCCCTGCCCGGACGCTGCTTCCTGTATTGTTTGCATAGATTCAAATATCATTTTTGTTATGCTTAGCTTTCTTCAGACTAATTTTGAATGTTGACACTGAAAAGGCATTCATCTAGTCTGTATATAGATTTATAGTTTATATCTAATAGTATACTCCGTCTGTTTTTATCTCTTTCCACAGACCATTGCGTGAATTTGTCGTATCGTTCCGCAGTCGGGAGGAATAGCAGTTGTAGTGTTCACAAGGTACCATACTGTAGTTCAGGTAAAGTGTCGTGTCTAATGGAATATTAACAGATTGTCTTGAATCGTTTCATAAGGTAAACGGAATGATTTTAATGGTTATTGTTTTTAACTTTCTCTTCTTATCCTCCTGCAGTGCCAATGTCTCATTTATATTAGAAATGAAGAAACATCTGTTCGAGGTATGTGAACAATCACACAAACTGCAGCCCGTATTCTTAAAATAAACTCAGCTAATGTTTTACTGAATCAAAGCAGACTATTTATAAATCGGGAATCGCGGTCCTTTTAAGGACATCTAACGCAGTACCCATGTTTAAATCTTATACTTTAAAGTGTAATCACTTTAAAGTATAAGCTTACATTCTTTTTCACAATATACATGGAACGGTTAACGACACAGTGTCCTGTGTTTCCTTTAGGGCAGCGCTGAGGTTGGGAGCACTGAAAGAGGAAGTACATGTTATAGGGCTATTCACGGTCTTGATGTGTCAGAGTCAGGATGTGATGGTCAGTCACTTTGCACTACATATATTTTTCTTGGTGACTGAATGCGGAACCATATGCATTCTACAACCTGTACAATGAATCTACAGTAAATCACCATATTAGGTACATACAGCATAGCCACACAGTGTTAAATGGAGTCCTGTTTTTTTTAGAGACAAGTCGGATTCTTCCTTAGACAGCTTTAAAAAGCCAAAGGACCATGTTAGTTCTTATGCAACAGATACACACTCTGGTGATGTGCCTTTAAAACCAGTGGCTTGTCAGGTGATCGAGGAGGCTCAGTCAGCTCTGCCTCACAGACAGAGAAGCCAGAGTGTGTCTCTAGCCGAGAGCAGAGAGGAGAGTGCCAGAGAGAAGGGCAGCGGAGAGGGAGAGACCCAATTATAAGGGACATAGGGGGAAATGGGGACACAGCAACGTCACAGAGTGGGGGAGAGGGAGCCTTGGTGGTAGGGTCCCTTTAACTGCAGTCTGCTCATGCTCACTTGCCTTCTGTGGCACCTAGCAAGTGTGTTTCTGGCTCAGCTTGATCAAGAGGCTGCGTTGTGTAGCCACAACAGTGGTATAAAAGCACAGAGAATTAAGTGCTGCGTCACACTCAGGAAGAGGAATTGCGTGGCTATGCGCGCGTGTGCACAGCTGTGCGTGTGTGTGCGTGAACGCGCACGTACATATGCATTTGTGTGGGGTCTATTCTGTTTCTGTGTATATGTGTTAGCTCGAAGTAGCAATCTAATGGCAGTTCTGCTGTTGCAACAAGATGAAAATAAAGAGTGCGTGTGTTTTAAGAGCCAAGCAGAGGGAGATACAGAGAGGGAGGGAGTGCAAGCCAGAGAGTGAGAAAGAGAGAGAGATTTTGGATTAGTTGCTACGTCACTTTTTCATGTCGGGAGAAACAGAAGCTGAGATAACAGAAGCCCAGAGTCATCGTCAGTCGGTTTCCACCTGGAGTGAACACAGTGGTTTCGGATAACCTCGCCTTTCTCCACCTCTTCCTCTTCCTCCTTGGTAGTTTTGATCTGCTCTGCCTGTCGCTGCTATCTGTGTGTGTGTGAGCGTGTGTGTTTGTGTGCACGCTGTGTAGTTCCTGTGAGCTAATACCGGAGTTTCAACATGGATGCTGAAGATGTGACACAGTTTCACTAGGTCTTGTTATGATAGCAGGGTAAGGTGTGCGTTGGGTGGGCAGAGGTGCGACAAAAGGGTTAACAAAAGAATATTCTGGAGTGTTCTTAATATCACGCCGAAGCCCAGTCAGGAATGTTTTACCGAGAATTATCGAGGCATTCGAACAACGCTTCTTTTTTCCTTCTTCTTTTTGTCAACATCACCTCAAGAAATACGGATGGCTACATTAGTGGAAATAGGTGAATATAGTGGTTGCGTGGCGCTGTCTGACCTATTATGAAACAGAGTATTACATGTGTAATACACCAGTATTTAGTTGTGTGTACAGATGCAGCAACGTGGACAGCATAGAAAATTAAATGAAATTGCAGAATAAGTTTGTTGTTAAATTTAGGCACACAAATGACATTATTTTTTATTGTTTTGTCACCACGCATATGAAGTACATATATACATGTGTACGTATACGCATATTCACATTGTTGACTGTAGGCCTACTTTTTGTGGTTAGCTTACGATGAAGCTGAAGCAAAGAGTGAGCATCCAGGAAGAGATGTATGTATGTGTGATGGCAGAGACTGTTGAGGATCCAGCTGTATCGCATAACAGCATGTGGCTAGTGGCACTTTCATCATGTGATTTGTTTTTTTTTACCCTCAAGGGCTACTGGGATCTGGCAAAACCCTTCCCAGGACACATTTGTTTCTGCGTAGTTAGGAGAGACCGGGATGATGACGCAGTCATTTATGGGCTGGACTTCTCTTTAATCAGTACACAGCTCGTATCTCTCCATTTCTGTCCGTCTGTTTATCCGTCTCCTGTTCTCTTTCTCGGAGAAAGGGACAGGCGGAAAGAGCTAAATGTCATGGCTCAGGATCAGAGAGAGAGAGAGAGAAACTGATAAAAGAAAGGGAGATGAGACGAGAGGGAAGTTGTTTACCTTGTTCTCTTGGTGACTCTGCCTTGGCTTCTCTCCAGTTCACATGCAGTGGACTTCCTAAAGCTGCTGCATCACAGGCCATCGTGCCAAAGCTGAATTCTCATTGGATGGGAGGAGCTCCCCTGGCTGCACGAGCTTCACAGCAGTACTTTATTGGTTTTTAGCAAGCAAGCAGCTGGAGTTCAATACCTAACTGATTGGGGAGGGCTCTTCTCTAATACTTAGGTTTTGCTGTTGCAGAAACACTTTTCCATGGATACAACCTTAGCATATATGTTTATATAGACTGACTTTGTATTGTTCAGAAGATTTAGGAAAGTGGCAGTTGATAAATCAGTTGTTTAAAGCTGCGTTTTTACAAGGAAAAATGTAGTTCTTTTGTGACGTAACGATCAAAACAGTAATGACATTTCTGACCGTCCCTGTCTCTTATGGGCCTTGTTTGCACCGTGTTTTACAGGTTATATGAATTTCAGATCTTTAAAAACTTATAACATGTACACATTTATTAGAAGGTACTGGGATCCATAGAAGTTTCTCATTTCATTTCATATAAATTAATATTTTTTCATACCTTTTGTTAAGGCATGAACATTATTAACGTGTGAAACTACAGAGGTCCATTTAAATATGTTTATTTGATAGCTGTTATATTTATTCTGTGTTCTCCTTATCCTTGCTTCTAGATATGTTTTTGTATTTTTGCCTCTGAGCTGCTTTGCACAGAGTCTCTAGGCTGTACCAGTATTTAATTAGAATTTATGAACTAGAGGTACATCAAAGGAATTATGTCTTTTTTTTTCTCAGGTATTCAAACCACATTACATATTCACTTACAGGACCTTGCTAATTTAGAATGACATATCTTTCCCTTTCTAGAAAATCAAAGGAAACTGTAGGACCTGTGAAATAAAATGTTTAACGAGGCCTTGTCGTTTACTATGGACTGAGCTGATCAGTATGTTGTGCATAGCGCTCTCCCTGGCGCTCAGATACCTGAGTGCTTATATGCTGCAGATGGCAACCTCAGCAATTATATAAATCCTCAGACGAAAGCGGTTTTCTGGTCCTTCTGGCTGGAAGTCCAGTGTCCACACTATGCTACATTTCTGAAGTGATGCAAGAGCGCGTGTGGCTGCTCAGTGGTCTGCATTGCAGCTCCTGCCTCTGGAGTCAGTGTCGCGTCTGTGCTTCACTCTCTATTCTAAACCTGCTGATGCTGTAAAAAGCTTTTTAAAAATGTTCCCCTTGTAAAGATGATTATGAAGAACATGATTCCTAGCATCACCACTAAAGGTTCAGTTCCAGCTATGTTAAAAATATTGAGAAGGGTCGTGGTCTGTCATGCCCCCGTCCATCCACACAAGGCATAATGTAGCACTGTCAGATACAAAAAGTACTGTGCATTTGTTCACTGCATAAAATTGACCGATTATACTTGTTTTGACAAGTACAGCTCTAAGCAATAATGCTGCTTATCATGCATGTTTCACTGCAGTTTTCTCCCAGCATTTTAATGCCAGAGAAGTAAGGACTGATATTTATCGTCGCTCTTCGCGAGGTGCTTCACAGTTCCACTGTGAATCTGTCGATGACTGCTCTCTGAAGGCCTCCTGTCCCTTTAAATCTTTTATAAGCATTACACAACAGGTCCAGTGGCACACAAGCAACAAACAACCCGAAAAAGAAAGCTCACAGGGTTGGGTCGAGGCAGCCAGGGGAAGGAACCAGACACCTACAGACAGACAGGCCCTCTGATCAGAGCCGTCACTGTGGCTACCACGCAAACACACTCGCACACATAGCCTTATTCTTCCTCACACACAACCAACCACAACAAACAAACAAAATGGTTTTGCTTGGTCAGTCTGAAGCCTGATAAGGACTCGTAAATGCCGTGGGGATTTTGTCCTTCCTCCTATTGTGAAAATCAAAGCTGATATTTTGAGGCTCATGCTAGGGCTCCCTGATTTGGTCTTTAATCAGTTTAAAGACTAAGTAGTATTTGTGGGAGTTGTCTTCGTAAATATAAAGGATTTAGGGCAGAGAGTGTTTTTGCAGTTTTAAAGCAAAATCCATTTCATCTGCATGCAGAGAGCAAAAATAGAAGAAGAGCAAGGATCGTAGAAAGGATTGGGTGGTTATGTACTTTGCTGAGGCACTTGGCACGAAGTCGGTGAACTGGCCACTACCTGTCGCTGCCCCACCCTCCCAGTGTTTCTGCGTCACAGCTCACATTGCCTGCGATTGACTGCTACTTCCCTGCTTTTCTCTTTTAGTGGCTGGAGAGCAACATACAATCATCCTCTCTATTCTTTTGAGCAACCGAGAGAAGAGGATTTGTCTAGGTCTGTTTGCATAGAGCTGCAGGTGAGCCCGTATGTTAAAGACATACAGTACAGTGGCAGCATTTACTGTGTATCTGTTCTTTTTTGGCCCATCACACATCCACGAAGCTTGGATCAAGTAGCAGATCAGCCGCGTGGGCGTGTTAGAGAGAAATAGATTGAGACGGAGAGGTGTTCTGGTGCTTTCTCAGTGCTTTTCATTTCATCTCTCTCTCTTTATCTGCCATCATCTGCTTCCTTTCTCTCTGATTTCTGAACAAGGTCAGCAAATCGAACTTACTTTGTGTGTACAAACCCGACCAAAACCATCATATAGTTGATCACGCTTAACATCCCTCAGCCTGCCTTGGGCTCTCGTCTTCTTCCATTTAGAAACAAGATATGAGACGGTGAGGCTCAAAACTTGTCGTGCCTTTTACTGTTTCACTGGCATGAATTAGCATGAGACACAGATGTGGCATTGTTTTAAAAATGAACTGTTCTAGTTACGAAAGTTAAAGCCTCTAAATCCAAGACTTAACATGACACAGTCTCTCAATGCTCCTTTCAGCGTGATCTTGCAGATCTTACTGAAGTCGACTTTCCCACATCCAGTGTGCGACTCTTTTGTGATTAAATGCCATGGATGTTGTGTCATTTTCTTGTGGGTGTTTAGTTAATGCATAATTCGCTTCTGCAAACAGAGCATTATATTCACAGAGCTACCAACTGTTCTGTGAGCATTGCCTCTGAGTGCGACTCCTGTTTCTATATTAAATAACATTTTAGGTACCAGATGAAAGTATGTCATCTTAGAGGAGTAATTAATCCAGTGTCAATGAAAATAAGTCATCTCAAAAGGATGTGCTGAGTATCCCAGTTTGTCTGAACTTTATGACAATTTTTAATGCAATATAAGAATATTGTTGCAGACTTCTAAATCTAGGCTGTCTCCCAACTTACTCCCATATCAGCGAGAGCTTCACATCTGGCGTATCTGTCGTATGCTCCATGTTAATTACAGAACACGCGGATATGAAGCTATGTGTGTATCAGATGCAGCATCAGTGCAGCTTCTTTGTTCTTTCAATCATCTTTTCATTTCAGTTCAAGTGAAATATTCCTCGCATCCACTTTATCAAAGTTGTGCATGGTGCTTGCTCATATTAAATCCAATTCATAGTGAAAAGAAAAAAGATTTGTTGGCAAATTTTTTCTATGTTGTATTATTATTTTCCACTGTTTTCTACTAAAACTGAATTTATGTTTCTGGCTGTTCTAGATTCTGCTGAATTTTACACCAAAGACGGTCTTTCATCAGAGGTTCCCCCTTTGGAAGCTGGTTTCAGATGGTGGCTTAGAGTATTGTCATCGATCTAGCACCATTTGAAATCAGTGTTCTTGGGGCGGGAAGTATGTTTCAATGACCAGCTCCGGGCAGCTGTGAGGTGTCAAAAGAAGTGCCCAGTGATAAAGGTACAACATGGAAATGTCACCACTGGAAGATGGATTACCACTCGCAGAACTACAAACTTCTGGTCTACAGTGACGTTTGCCAGCTTGTGCTTTTTGTCCTCTTTCCAAGGTTGACCGATTTCTTTCGGTGTTCAGAGTCTGCTTCTGTTTCTAGCACCATTTGAAATCGGTTACAGTGAAGGACAGATCTCATCTTACCTTGAGGAGGATTTTGCAACTAAGTGGTCCACTTTTTGTGTTTTTTTTAAATGGCCTTTGTACAATCTATAGACATTGATATGTTTATTTAAAAAAAATCTTTTGGGGTATACTACTCAGAAGTTTTGGGTCACCCAGAAGATCCCAGATTTTTAATGAAAGCTTTAACTTCCATCCATCCACTTTCTTAACTGCTTATCTAGTTCAGAGCCACAGAGAAATGAGAGGGAGGGTACAACCTGGATAGCTCACTATTGCACCACCTGACTAACCATTCACATTTACAGTTACTTTGGAATCACCAAAAGTATGTCAGCATGTTGGGATGTTGCAACATTGGAGAACATTAAAAGCCTCACACAAAAAGTATTAGACAAGCAGGAGGTTCAAACCAGGGATCATCTTGCTTTGAAGCAACAGCGCCAACCACAACACTACCTTGCCATCCTAGTGTCCTCCAAACTTTGTGTTTGTGCATTTGCACCAGTGCTTTGGTATTTATTGATGCAATCTAGAGAAATTTCACAGCTTAAAGCAAGGAGCCACAAGTTGGAATTTTTTAATGAGCACTTCTTGCATACCTTATTGTCAAGATGTTTCCACAACAACTAAGCAGGATTATATTCTGATGACAGAATACCAGCTGAAAGCTTCTTTTTGACATTTTTCTTGCAGTGTGTAGCCGTGCCTCATCATTGTCTTGTTATTGTGTTCCTGCTTAGAATTTGTTTCTCAGAATGACTACACTAAGATTTTAGTCTTTTAAAATACTAAGGTACAATATTGGAACTCTAGAGTAGTGGTGTGCGATACTGCATATTTTGGTATCGATCCAATACCCAGTAAACACGGGCCAGTATCGCCGATACCGATACTTTTCCATAAAAAAGGTGGATGCATCATTGAATTGCTAAATCTCAATTAATTTTCATGCTCTTAACTGTTTTTTGTGATGTTTCTTTTTTTATTGTTAAATAGTTAAAAACCCAGGACATAATTAGGATGTTTATAATTAAATAGAAAATACTTTTTTTTTTCATTTGTTAAACCACTTAAAACTGACGTATTATCCAAAGTATACAAGAGGCACCTTGAGGTGAAACTCGAGATCAAAACCAGTGTTGTACCAACACATAAGACAAAATTGGTATTTTTCTTTCAATAGGCAGCCTGTCACAGGAAAAAAAAATTTCACATTTCAGTTTTATCTGTGGAACATACCAAAGCTAAGACAGTTTGACTGGTGAAAAATAGCATTTCTGCCCCAACAAGGTGATCCCCAAAGAGCTATTAGTCAGACACTTGGCATATCAATATGCCCTTAAACAACTGAAGAAACTGGAGAATTGGAGGACAAAAAAAAGGGTCAGGCCTCTGAAAGTCATGTTATTAAAAAAAGAGCAAAGAGCTGACACAGGACCTGAGAGATACATCTGGTCCTTCAGTTGATTCCTCTGCTGTTCATTGACGAGTCATCGTCTCAGTGGAATGGTGGCAGTCAGAAAGCCATTCTTAAGGGAGTGTGAGGAACACTAGATTACACAAGAACTCACCTGAAAATCACTAACAAAGGTCTAATACAGTGATGAATCCAAACTTGGATATTTGGTTCATATTGTTATTGATGTGTATAAAGGTGGTTAATGGAGAGGTAGAGTGTCTGCAAGTCATTTGTAAAACAGAGTGGAGGCTTCGTCATAATTTGGGGCTGCATTTCATTGAGTGTGGAAAACTGATAAAATTCTGAACTCAGAAAGTACCATCACATTATGTTCCACAATGCAATAAAAGCTCTTCAAAAAGCACAGACTGAATACATATTGTATTTCCATGCATACTTGAATGTTTAGATTTATTTAAAAAAAAAAAAACTTCCTAGCAACATATGAAGAAATTAGTGGTGGGTCAATACTTTTGTATGGTTGAGTAGCAGCAATCTACTTATTTAGAATTTATTAATCCATTTATAAATCTGTAAAAGCTTGTGTATATATACATACACATTATCAAGAGGAGCCTAGCACACAGAGATGTCTTCATTCATTTTATTTCATTATTATAAAATTTTGTTCCAACTTAAAATCTTTTTTTTTAAATTTTAATAAATAAATATTAAACAAGGCAAGTGAGCTAATACTCAAAATATTCATCTTCATGTCCTGAACAGCGAGTAGTCAAAAGACAATTTAAAAAACAAACAAAACTGATGCAGTGACAGGCTGATATCCACAGACGTTTAAAAGACATGAAATACAAGTTTATGATTTTTTTTCCTCCCCCTTGTCAATGAAACCTTGAAACTTATTCCCAAAAAGTTTATTCTATTCATCGTAGCATTTCCAGTGGGAGAAAGGTGTCGTTCACTTCTTCAGTCTCAGATGACTTCAGGTTTGTAAGATCTAGGAAACCTGCAGTCGGTTGAGACTGAAGACGAGTCCAGATGAACAGAATCAACTTTTTGGGATTTCCTTTCCTGGATGATTGAAATGTCTTCACGTATCCTCAAACTCATTTTGGCAAATTCAAAAAAACAAGGTGTTAACATTATTTAAGGCTAAACGCTGCAGGCAGGTTTGGAAACTCAACAACTGGGTTAACATTTATGAAATTCACAACTATTTAAATGAAGCACAAGCTAAAACACTTTTTTTGCATTAAGGCATGAATAGATGCCTTATGATTAGGTTTGGGACCATTTTACAGATCCAACTCTCCAAACTAACAGTCCTTAATACACAAAACTTTTCCAACAAAATGTTTTGATCCAAATGAGTAGTTACAGACATTGTGTGCCAATTTTGCTCATTTTAGACCATCTGTAAATGAGCTACAATAGTCAAGCTGTGTTCCTTTACTACAGTGCAACAGAAATTCAACATAGAATTTAAGCTTCTCCGCTAAATATTTATCAGTTTCTCTGTAATGATCAGAATACAAAAAGTTATGAGACAAGCCACTCGAAGCATAACATGTCCCAATCCACTGATGTTTCTCGATCTTCGGAATCCAATTTTAAGAGAGGTGCTCATAAACTTCTGGCAAATGCATGCACACAGAGGGCATGTACATTCAAAGACTGGTCCTTTGGCATTCTTCTTAGGAAGCGGTTTTCACAGCAAGTAGTTGTGGAGTATCCAGGCTGTCATGCTTACTGAAAAAATAAATAAAATAAAGTAAATAAATAAGAGTAATTATATACTTTTTTGAAAAGTCTAAAACCCCCAGCAAACCTGTAGAGAAAGGAAAAAAAATGTTTGAGTACTGAAACAATTGTTCCACAAGTTAGGCTGAGCAGCCAAGGTAGAAAAAGAAAAAACAGACCATCACTGAACATACATTAGGGACATGAGTGAAATTACATGACAATGTATATCTACATTATCACATTAATCTTGTTTTTTGGGGTTTGTTTTTTTTTTACATAAATTAGCTCAAGTGTTCTTCAAGATCCATCATCTTACCGAGAGTGCTACAGTATATCCTCTCCATCTTTTGCAGCATCTTTGTCAGTAATGCCTCTTCCAGTGCTGTAATCCAGTAATGACTGGTCAACATCATTATGTACAACAAGGCAAACAAAAAGCTACATGGAATGAAGAAGTCCACAGAAACCAGCACATGCCTACATACCACTCATCCACAAGGACCGCCCCACACAAGCAGCACCCCTGCCTGCAGCTACTCTTTCACCTCTTATAGCCAAATTTGTGTGATGAGATACAAAATATTACCTGTTCATTCCTTTCAGCAGAACCAAACAGGTAAATAAATTTTTATCAATAGCAGTTATTTGGCTTTTTTAAAAGACTCCAATTAAAGCTAAAATAAATAAATTTGGAACATCTGATATAAATAAATTAATATCAGATGTTCCAAAATGTAATTAAAATCTTTAATGCGACTAAAGAGATTACAATATACTTTGTATACAATGCCTGCATACTATTTGGGCTCTTTATATTTCTCTTATAAATACAAAGAGTGATAAGATTCTGCAGGAAGATATAATTATACCACCACCAAATGCTCCCTTGTCACATTTATTTATTTAAAAAAAACAAACAAAAAAAAAAAAAACCTCACAACATTTACTGACTAACAACCACCTCCTTTTTACCAGTTCATGGCAGACATTATGGATCCTAAAAGCAAATTCAACGCTGTGCACCCCAATACATGATGAATATTTGAATACGACTTCATATGAAGTATTGCATTTCCCCCAAAAATAAAAGTGTGTAAGTTTCCATTATGCCCCATTTCAACGCAAAGAGAGACTACGGTGTTTTGATGTCACCACTATCTGAGCAAGGTCTTTCCTCCACTATAAATTTCACTATATGTATGCGTGTCTACTTCATCTTCTGATACCCTATGCCAAGTCCCTTTCTAACACACACACACACACACACACACACACACACACACACACACACACACACACACTGAAGACATCATTACTTAACTGAAAAACTTATTCAGTTTCAGTAAATATATAATATAAGAATCTCTACAAGTAGTAATCTATGTAAAATGACAAGGGAGTACTAAATAAAACACCACTGTTGACACCACTTCCACCTCTTCACCCTCCCAAGCAATCAAGGAGAAACACCTAAGTGTAAGACTCTGAAGTCCACAACAGGAATGCCACCAAGTTTCATACAACACTTCTCTGGAAATGTGTCACTGGTATGACACACACACTCTTCATATTTTACAGGTAAATTTAGTCAATCGAAAGTTTTCTTCTCTTTAAAATATTACAAATCAGATATATTTCTTTGACCATATTCACAGCCTTAAAATCTAAGAATTAGCTGTGGTACATAAGCTAATGCAAATGAAACAAAATGTCTGTCATGGCATTCACAGCAGTCACATTGCATTTGTGCCAAGCCTCAGAAAAGGGGATAACATAGCCAAACATCAACATCTATAAAATGTTGTATGTAACAACACAATTTAAACCACTACTCACCTCATTCATTATTTTAAAAGATTACATGCTACATAAAATAACACTGTAGTAGAGAAATTCATTATCCAGGAAGCCTTACGAAAGCACAGTTTCAACATGCAACACTAAGATTATAGAAAGCTTGGATAGAAAGAAAAGCTGGAAAATTAATGGCTAGCCTGAGAAGCAAACAACACAAAGCCATTACAAGGACAAAGCTATTTCAAGGGTTAGTCAGCAAAGTTTAATAAAACATATTTTTACCGCTTTTCCTTTTTGCTGTTTTTCTTGTACAACACAAGGCCGACGACCCCGCCCACGACCCCGACGCCCACTTTTAATGGGGGAGAGGCGGGGGGGAATTAATGTAAAAAACAAAAAAAACATAATTGAAGAAAATTTAAAAAAAGCTTATTGACTGGACAACCTATTAGATGTCAGTAAGGCCACAAAAGTAAGTAATAATTAAACAAGAATATGGGAGACTGTTACACTGATGATACAATTTTAAAGAAGGATAATCCTGGCAAAATATTTGAGCAGTATTTAACAAAAGAAGGGGCAAAACAAAATCAGACAAGGTAAATAGTATTCAAGTGAGGAGACAGTCAATGAAATAAAGTTAAAGAATTCTCATTCATTTTTTTTTTTTTTTTTTTTTTTTTTTTTTTTTAAAAGAGACTATATTCTTCTGCAATCTTGTTATTTCCAATTTTACTGAAATGTGAGCCACTTTGGACTGTGCAGAACATACTATGAACATACTATAGTTGTTAACTCAAGTAATAGGCCACTAGTGTGGCACAACTACAGTTATTATAAATCACATTAGTGCAGAACCACACTGGTTTACAGAGCTATCATCCATTTTTACTTTCAAACTTTTGCATCTTGTTTAACTTTCCATTTGCTGCGGCTGCAGGACATCCTAGACTTAATGGTTTACCACCATTGTATATCCAGTCTTTAAGTGATGACGTGATGAATCCTGTTTCCGGGCCCAAAGTAGTCTGCATTTAATAAGGCTGTGGTGTTTTTAACATGTTCTAATGCTTTGTATCTTGTTCTATTTAATCTCAACAACCCCCTAAAACAGTCAGTGATCACTGTCGGCTTCTCTCGGTTTTTATTACCTCTAATCATTTTAAAGCTCAGTTTTTAAACCCATACGATTTAATTACAGCCCAGCCCATGCAGCAGAATATTAATGACTAACCTCGTATTGTGGATGGATTATCTCGGTGGTTCTCCTGACTGACGTTTGGTCCGTTTACAGCATCCTGCCATCCGAGTGCATTTGCCCCTAACCATTAGGAACCCTCACATTAACTTTTACCGAGTGGAAAAAAGTCCTCCGTTCGTTAGCGTTCGCCCTCCAGCTTTACCGTTTATGTTATGCTAACATAGCTGTATTGTGCTAGCAATCACGTAGCACATTATTATATACAGCTAGCCAAACTTAAGTAACCCTACAAACGTCACTGCTGTTTACTTTCCTGTCCTTTTTTATGATGGAAGTGAAAGCTTAATTTGTTTCATAAATCTCTCAGTCAGAACATGGTATATTATATTTAGATGGAAGCTAGCGAGCTCACTCCCTGCTAACTTCTAACTCTGTAAAATATCATAAATTCTTTTTTCATGGATGCCTGGATGTTAAACTTAATTGTTACACCTGGTAGAGCAGCCACAGTAATCATTTAATTACAGATGAAAGAATTTAGACAGTTTTTCAACTCTCAGTAATGCTGCAGTGATCGTTTGACTTTGGGACCTGAAGCAGAGTTTGGGCCCAGGCATGGCTAATGACGTCAGACTTAAAGACCGGATTGATAACACTATATAATAATTAGTGTAACCAACAAGTTGACCCAATGGCAAAATTTTTTTTTTTTTTTTTTTTTTTTAAATGTACAGTCATTAAAAGAAAGGCAAAAAACAAAAGACAAACAAAAACCCTAATATTAAATAAAGGAAAAAAATACTATATTACATTAAAGTACTGCCATTTAATAATTATTACGGGTATGTTCTGAATGTGTATCATAAAAATATGATAAGCATGCTGAAATATAAACATGATCTTTTTGGGTCAGCCTCCTGTTTTTACATTCACGATCTACTATTAAAGGATGAATTTCAAACTTACCCAAAATGCCAATAACTAAACCTGTAGAACTGCCATTTCCATTGTCCACTGGAGGTGAAGGTAAAAAAGACAAAGACCAATTAAAACCAAAGGAAGAGACAGCAAAATTGCTAAACTGATTATACACTGAAAAATCTCTTTCAATCCCTGTGAACTGCATCCTTCTGGGTGATCAAAAGTATGCTTTAAATTTGTTATTTTAAATAAATTAATAATTAAAAAAAAAAAATCTAATTTCAGGATATGATGAAACTGACATTGAATAAATATATACAAAAAAACGTTGAAGGTTTTTTTTAAACCTATTTTAACTTAATAAAAGAACAATGTAGAATAGACGCCAGTTTTTTTTTTTACCATGTAGAGTATTATCTGATAAAGCTAAAAACATAAATATTTATTATTAACAACTGACTTACGTGTACATTCTGGAATTCCTGGTGACCACAGACCATTTTTTTCACATGTCTGGGTACCTGGTCCGTTTAGCTTGTATCCAGATGGACAGCTGAGAGTCACTTTAACCCCATGTATATATGGAGGTTGAGAGCTCACAGTCACCTCAGCACTTCTTTTTTGGGGATCTTCACATCCTTCTGCAAATGGAACAGTTGAAAATATAGCAGTTTATGCACATTTCCAAAAAAAACATGTTCAAACAATGTCAAGATATTGGGAACACATGGAAACTGCTGCAAAGTTTGAGAAATAAACAGAATAATCTACGTCATCAGATTTACATCAAAAATCCTATTAGTATGGCAAGTTTCATCACTCATTTAAACGGTTCCCATATAAACCCAAAAGTATATTTAACCATTGTGGTTTTATTAACAATATGACATTATGATTGTAGTATGTGGCGCAAACACACACACACACACACACAAAGAGGAAAATAAATTAAATTAAAATATTTAAATAAATTAAATAAATAATAATAAATAAATAAATAAATATTTTATAATAAATAAAAACAAACAAACAAACAAACAACAACACACAACAACAACATTATTATGTGGAGCTGGAGGTGGCTGAAGATGCTAAGAGGTTTCTTGAGTGCCCAGGGGGAACAAGATTTTAATAAAGCATGTAGGAGAAACAGATTAGGTTCAATGGTTTGGAGACAAAGCAAGAGAAGCAAAGTTAAGATGGTTTGTACCGAGAAGGGACAGAGGACATCCCGGTCAAAGGTGGAAAACAGAGCTGCCACACAGGGGGAAAAAAAAAAAAAAAAAAAGACCCCGACCACAGAGGGTTTCTGGGTGTAGTGGAAAGGTAACAGAGAAACAATTGGAGGGAGATTTATTTATAAAAAAAAAAAAAAAAAAAAAAAAAAAAAAAATTTTATATATATATATATATATATATATATATATATATATATATATATATATATATATATATATATATATATATATATATATATATATATATATATATATATATATATATATATATATATATATATATATATATATATATGTGCGCATGCAAGGGATATAGGATGAGATAGAGGATTATGATCTGCTGTGGCAACTTATAAAGCATAAAGCAGGGGTGGGCAATAGTAGTCCCAGAACTTCATGCGCTCTTTCCGGAAATTAAATACCCAACCTTGCTAAAAGGGAGGAAAGCTGGATATTGAGAACTTTACGAGCTTTAAAATGAACTGTACCTGTTGGTTTCTTTGGGGTAGAAGGGTTAGTAGTGGTAATGGTCGTAGTGGTTGTAGTGGTAGTTGTCATGGGGTTTGCTGCAGGAACAAAAAGTCAGTCAGCAGGGATGTGTAAAATCCCAACTAGAGATGCAACTATTTGACTGGAATGGATGGGACGTCGGTTTGATCCTCACTCAAAAGCCTGGAATAGTTTTTGATTGCATATCTGTGACAACAAGCTGATCTATTGCCAAACTACAGTTTTCTCAAACTACAGTTTGGCAATTGTTAGGCTATTGCTAAAGATCACTCAGTTTAAGTCTGGGTTGTTTACAACAGCAGCAGTGCGCTGATGTCCTAGGAGGACAGCTAGGCAGCTAAAACAACACAATGGAAACATGCAAGCAACAGCTGCTTTATAGATATTTCAAGCTTGACATGACAACACCTTTTGTTTGTAGGAAGTAAAACTATTCCTAACCAAGTGAAAGTTAAAAGTTCCACTGAAATCAATGCTTTCCCTGTTTGGCCTCTCAAACACATCAGATAAACTGATATGCCATTTATTATAATTACAGCCATAAATTAAAAGAGGCTTAGGATTAAGAATCAAATACCAAAAACATTTACTGGGCAGATTTTATTCCACAAAATTACGAAAGCAATGTTTAACCTGAACCGGATGTTCCCTTATAGATAAGAACGGCTCCTGGTGTTGTCCCCAAAGTGACAAATACAGCTTTTGAAATACGGTTGGGTATCGATTTCAATTTCTATAACTGATTCGATTCTGATTCGCAAGGTTGTGATTCAATTTGATTCTATTCAATTTTGACTCGCTAAAAAATATATTATAATTCTGATCATTTATCACTACATATCCATATTTTTATATCTCTGTATAAAAACAAAGCTGACACTTGTGAGATTTCATCAGAGGTGTAAGGATCACAGCAGATGCCTTTGTGTTAAAGTAACTGAGGATAAAACACAGAAAAATATGAAGGAGATTTTCCTGGCCTGGCGTTTCATAGCAGATAACCACCTTAAAAATATTCTGCAGTAGATCAAAAACAGAAGAAAACCATGAATCAGCAGATTAACATTACCTGATGCTGCTGAATTGAAGCAGAGCAAAGTTACAGAGGTTTTATTAGAGATACAGGTAAGTGTTTTACGATTTGACATCATTTGTAAAAGTTTACATTTCTTCAGTATTGAAGAACAAAAGTTAGGCTCTCTTGTTGGAGGTCATTTTTGAAAAACAAAAAACAGCGGCCGGCAGCACTGTACACAACAGTAGACAAGTGCGTAATAAGCCAGCGAAAAATGGAGAAAACAAATTTTTGATGGGAAACTGGTCTTAAAGTACACTGGGGGAGAGAGCTGTGCAGTAAGTGTGATTTTATCATGGTGGAAGCAAAACAGCAAAAGTAAGAGAGAATTCATGATGATGTTTTTCAAATGTGAAACGTAGTTTGGATCTTCTTTTGCTGCTGGTTGAGTGAAGTTTTACCTGCTCTCATTTGTTGTTTTAACTGTTTGGCGGTTGTTGAAATAATTTTGTGAGCTTTAACCTGATATTCTGGCATTTCTGACAAAATACATTTATATTTAAAAATCGATTCAGTGAATAGATATCACATTATTCAAACTAAAATTGGTTTGAAAAGGGAAAATCGATTTTTTTAAACCCACCCCTACTTTTTAATTCAAAGCTAGTATTGGACACACACTTAATGAAGGGAACGCTTATCACGCTTTTACCAGTTGAGATCTGATACAGACAGAGTAACTCTAAGTATTTGGTGATATTGGTTTTAAGTCAATATGTTGAAATCCTTCTGCAAAGAAAAGACTGGGAATCATTCTTTTCAAGACAGTGATATACTTAGCTTTCCTAACGATCGATCGATCGATCGATCGATCGATCGATCGATCGATCGATAGATCGATAGATAGATCGATAGATACGTTCGATACAGTGCTTTCGGTTCGGTACGCATGTGTATCGAACAATACAAAATTTTTAATTTATTTTATCAACTTTTCTTCTGACGATGCTGTCTGTGTTGAGAGCTCAGTGGATCTGCATTCGACTACTCCGCCTAGGCTGCACTGTCGAGCGCAGATCCACTGAGGGCAGCGCAAGCTAGCAAGACAGAAGCTAAGCTCGCTGCAACATGGCAAATTGAACCTCCCCCACCCTCATTCAGATATGGCCTTTGGAACTATTTTGGTCTTCATGTGAAGTATGACCCTGATGGTAATCACGTCATGGACAAAAGTAAAACAGTATGTCGGATGTGCCATGCAATGCTCAATTACATGGGTGGGAACTACTGCGTTAGCCAGTTTGCTCGTTAATGTGTTGACGCCGTCCAGCCCCACGCACGGGGCGATCCGCGGTAGCTCGTTAACAGAGATTTGCTGTGTTGTGGCGTTAACGTCATTTCAGATTAAGGCTGACAGCACTAGTGGGAACACAATGAATATGACTGCACATTTACTCCGACAAAAACAACAAGCACGCATGCTACAAACTTTACCCGAGTCATTTAGACAGCCGTTAGCACATGATTCTCCTTATGGGGACCTGATATGTTTAATATGCTGCTGAGAATATACCCCAGAAGAAGCGTATAGTATAGCTTTTATTTTGGAAAGAGCCATTTCTCTGTAATAAACTCTTTTTCCAAAGACGAGTGATTTCTCGATCAGATAGATTTATTACTTTGTTGTTTCAGCAACATTAAATTTAAAAACTGTACTTTTGAGTTCAAATATATATTTATAATTTTAATAAATGACAAATTAAAAAAGGCATGAACATTTTTTGTATCGAAAAAATATCGAACCGTGACACCAAAGTATCGAACCGAACCGTGAATTTTGTGTATCGTTGCACCCCTAATATCTCTCTCATATATATATATATATATATATATATATATATATATATATATATATATATATATATATATATATATATATATATATATATATATATATATATATATATATATATATATATATATATATATATATATATTTTTTTTTTTTTTTTTTTTTTTTTTTTTTTTTTTTTCCCCCCCCCCTGTGTGTGTCAAACCAAAGTCCCTCTGGCTCTTAATTCATATGATACCAAACAGAGCGTAAAAACAATCAAGCAAAAGAGTCTGATCTTCTCAGTTATCTCAGTTCACTTTCATCAACTTTGCACTTTGAAAGAATACAAAGAAAAGCATTTGGTGAAGCTGACATGATAAGCCTCTAAACTGCTGTGGCTTTGATTAGGTGATCATCCTTCATGCTATAATAGTTCTGCCACTAGATGCCAATTGAACCAATATCCACAAATCAGATCAGTGCATCCTTAGTAAATCATGTTGTCATTACCCAAAGCCAGGGTATCAGTTACGAACTGGAACTGGAAAAGTTGAATAAAATTTTCCCAACAGGAACAGTTCATGCATAATATTGGCTTTATGTATGTTATCGATTATTTATTTTTAAAAATGCTGAGTAATGATCTGTAATAATATGGAAAGAATAATCTTTTGTAAATGCTTTAATTTAATCATGTAACTGAATATTTTCTTTATATTACTGAAATATAATGATGCAAGAAATCAAGAATTAGCCGCCAAGATCCATGCATTGAATGAATGAGGAAAAGAAAGAAAGCACAAGTCAGCAAGCCCCAGCTTTGAGCAGTTAGCAAAAAGCTTGAATTATAACACCTTGCAACCAACATGTTTTGCTAGCATAAGACGAGATGCTAGAAGTAGACGAATCATCCACTTCAAAAGAAACCTCATAGTAGAGGTAAACTGCCATTCAGCATTTATCAACAATATGCATCAGGAGGAGTTATGCAGGTGAAGTTGCACTTCAAGCAAAGATATGATCCGATTGAACTCAGTACATGCAAATAAATATTTAAATTTATGACTTACGTATACACCGAGGAAGTCCAGGCGACCACTCGCTATTTAGCTCACACGTCAGAGTCGCGGATCCAATCATTTTGTATCCAGTGTTACACTGTAATGTCACTGTAGACTTGTATCCATACGGAGGTCGAGCACCGTTACTCCACTGTCCAAATGAAATCTCTGGTTCTCCACATTCAACCTCTACAGGGAAAGAAAGACATTAGTGCAGTTGTCAAAAATGACCTTTTCCATAATATGTATTAGCCTAATTTATACTACACAAGAAGAAGCAAAACAAATTATTGAAAATAATTCAAAACACTTACTGATACATTTTGGAGGCTCAGGCTTGAATGTTCCATCATCCGAACAATGCAACTGTCTTGATCCATTAAGTGTATAATCCTTTTTACAAGCGTACACTATAACGTCTTTATAGTCATAGAGTTCTTTATTTGGACTGACAGAGCCATACTCTACTACAGGTGGTGATTCACATTGTGTCACTGGAAAATAAAGATAAAAAATCTATCAGAATGAAAACAAACAGTGAGCTTTTAATCAGGGGTGTGACTTCTATTACAAGAAGACAACCAACCTTCACATACAGGCAACCTGCCCGACCACCCTTGGCTTCCACAAATGAGGTCTCCTCCACCAACTGGCATATGACTGATTGGAGGGGAAAAGGTTGGTTTAGAAATTTTATTTCACATGACACAACAGCAAATTTTGGGTTTTTTTAAAGACATGGAATTGCAACATTTTAGTGATTTAACATGCTACTACTACTTTCAATCTAAAAACTAATTATCTAAACACTATTTATTAGAGCTAACATTGTATTACTAACCCAGGGTTACAAATGAGCACTGCTCTATCACCAAATTCAGACCCAGGACGATAGTCAATCTGTCCATTTTCAACTTCGCCTGCAGGGCCACAGTTCTTCCCTGAAACAAGAAAAAGAAGGATTATATTGGAACTTGTTTTTATAACATAATGTGTAATCTCAACAAATATAGTCTACTGTTTATGTAACATGCTTATGTGAGTAAGATATTTTCTAGAGGAAGACATTTTTTCAAACTACAATTTTAAGAATGTTTCCAGGATAGGGAGTAAATTCTACCTTACACCCATTCTCATCTGCTTAAACTGGCTGTGAAATGCAGCAGCTATAAGGAATTTGAATATCAAATCAAGTGTTAATATTCACTTTGGCATTTCAACCCCAGAGAGCTCCAACTTCCAGCAGTACAAGTAATACGTGGGGACCCTCCTGCAGACTCATATCCAGTGTTACAGGCAAAAGTAACTGTGGTCCCATCTGGGAAACTAGTTAGAAGAATGTCATTGCCCTTTAAATCCATGTTGTCTCCTTTAGGAGGTCTGGAACAGTTCTGAACTGTACATGGGAAAAAAAAACAAAAAACATACAGACAAAAAAGAGAGAACAGAATTTTAAGAACAGGGTAACCCAGGACAAACACCATGCTGTGTTTACCGTGTCTCAAGCTAATCCGCACTGCACTCACCTTGAGCAGTAATTGCCAGAAAGACAAGACTGCTCAGTAGAAGGACTGCAGTAATACCCATGACAAGATCTGACAGGTTAACTAAAACCAAGAGCCCCTTCTGGTACAAAAACAAAGGCAAACACAAGAAAGACAATCAGAGATATTACTTGGTCATGATAGCTAGTACTAACAAAGGCTCTCCACTGAATCAGGTCTGTCACTGCTAACACATTAACTAGCGGAAGGTAGCAGGTGCAAACATTCGGTCTTCGGTAAAGTTTATATATCTCGCTAAACCAAAAACCTTAACAGTAACCAAGTTTAGGTTTTAAATATGAAATATAAGAAAATACTGCCTCCCCTCTCCCTTTGTCGCGGCACACAACAAACCTAAAATCTTTCCATATTTTCTAACTTGAAGGCCACGATAGCTTCGGCTGGCCGATCAACATGCGTTAAACTAAATGACAGGTCGGTACGGAGAAAAAATGGCCGTGAATTCTCGCAGGTCACGTATGCTACTCTCGGTCTTCCTTGATCCAAAGATACCGTGAGTGGTAACACATCACATAAATAATCGCGTAATTTAGCTTACAGGGGGGTTAAGAAGGAGTCACCGAAAGATTAAAAAATACCGATTCCATCTGAATGTCTGCATTTGGTCAAAATCCATAAACTGTTAAATTTGAGAAATCGCTTTCGGCTGGGTTAGCTAGCTAATTGTTAGCTAACTTAGCAGCAACGACGGATAAATACAATAATACAGCACTGTTATGGTGTCGACGCTTTGTTTTTGTTTTTTTCGGTTGTTACTGACGGTTAAAACAAACGATACCATACCTTACGTCTGAACGCCAACAATGATGACCGCTACCAGTCCTGCTCTGAAAGGTTATTTCGGGTTTCTGCTTGTTTTAATGTGGGCTGCATCTCCTTCTCGGAAGTAGGCGCGGTCAAACAGTGACGTGCTTGTTCTTCAGAAAAAGTCTTAGACTACAACTCGCGTACTTTATAACATAATAATGAAATAAACGAAAGAAACAAAGCTCTTAAGTTTGTGTGGATTCACATAAAACGAGTGTAGTACTTGTAGTGCTACCAATAAGCCAAATGAGGGTTGTTGTACTTCCATCCATTTTACTTAGTAAATGTAGCACCAGGAAGAAAAACTAAATTAGTTGAAACCGCTGTATTTCTGAAATTAGTCTGTATGCTATAACCGTTTTTGTTTTTTTGTTTTTTTGTTCTGTCTTTTATGAACATAATACGCACAAGTTTATGAGCCCCACCCACCATAAACCCAACACTTCCTTATTACTCTGTTGTTCCATACTTCACATAAATGTGCAGTTTTCCCTTCTTAAAGCAGTATTAATAGGACGCAGCACGGGACATGTATGTAAAAACACACATACACCTTTAAGACAATGTGAACGTGAAGGCTGTTCTTTACAGTCCTTGAAAAGCTTTGGCACTCTTTTGTAAACCAGGCATACTACTTGTGACATACTTGTGAAAACATTTTGTGTGGTAAATTACATTACCCAATACATTCAAACAGGGTGACGCATTACAAAACAGGGCGGACTGAATCAATGTGAGGAAATAAACTTCCTGCTGTACTTTGGTCTGTTTATTCATGATTCATAATTCCTGCTTTTTCCCAGTGTTTTTCCAAACATTCCTTTAAATTACATCAACCACATTTGAAAAAAAAATACAAAAACTTCAGAGGATTATTTTATTTATTTATTTAAATTTGTTTTTACATTTAAAACAACCTACAGAAGAGAAAGTACAACTTGTACTAAACTGTCTGGAATCAAATGTATTTAAATACAAACTTTAATCATAAGTGTAAATGGACATTTAAACTTACAAATTAACTTAATACCCCCTTACAAATTAACTTAATACTTTAAATGTGTCCTTCACATGTCAGGTTGTTTTTGTATGACCTCCACATGACCCCTGTTCACAATTTCTTGGCAAGCAAGCAGAGATTCAAATGTATTTAATGGATTTATACTGAAGTTTAAAACTGAGACTTAAAAAAAGAGTGATTTCATATTAACATGAAACCAGGTGATTATAAGCAAAAAGAAATGTTCAAAATCTTGTGGAAACTGTTTATCAAATAGTGTTTTCTAAACATAAAAGTGAACATTATATGATCATTCACATGCAGCAATGTGAAATCAAATTAAAACAAAATATGATGACTTTTGTGACACTCCAGGAAGCCAAACCATTTATATCATATCGTATATCTGGGTACACGGGCCTTTCTTAACTTATCCAGATCTTCCCTGAAATAAGACCACAGACAGGAGGAGAACCATTATTCAGTCATATCGAATCACAGGATTCTTACATTCACAGAATGGAAACTACTAGAATTGTCCAAAATTATCTCTATATTATGCTAGCAACCTCCTGAGGTATTTAATACAAATTTTAACAACAATTGAGAAGTGAAGCTACATATACTTAAGCAATTTTAATTCATAACATGCGTGTACATTAAGGAAGTCCAGGTGACCAGTAACGTTTTTATGTCACGGTAAGGTTTGCATTGATTATGTATCCAGGTTCACACTTTAACGTTGCTGACAACAGCTATCTCTTCAGAGGTTAAAAATCCTCATTCCATTCATCATTTGGACTCTTCATATTCAACTTGTGGGAAACAAAAAGGAAACTGGATATCAATACAGTTATCCAAAATGACCTTATCTACCATTAGCCAGGAGACTGGTCCAACTGAGGCTATAAAGGCAAAGTTGGAATTAAAAAATACATATTAAATACACGTACACATTGTAGTAATTGCACACCCTTAATACCAAATCATCTACAGAGAGAATTAAATGATATGATTAAATATGATTAGAGAGGCATGTCAGTTTCAGCTATATATATTAAATTTTGTGTAATATACTGAGATAATTATAATTAGAGCTATTTGTATTTATTAGACCAATTTTCTTATATTTTATAACTTTGTAATATGCTGTATTATTTCACTTAGTTTAGTTAGTTACTGTACTTAGAGCCTTGGAGCAACTTTGACCACATAATTTCTGCTTTGAAAGCAATGTTTAAGCCAAACCTGATGTTTGCTTATAAATAAAAAGAATGGTTCCTGATGTCGTCCCTACAGTGAGAAAAACAGCTTTTTAATTCAAAGCTAGTACTGGACATCCACTCAACAGAGAAACACTTATACAGCTTTTTCCAGTTGAGATCTGATACAGAGTAGCTGTATCTGCCACTAGAGGTCAATTAAACTAATATCCAGAAATTAGATCAGTGCATCCCTAGTGATTCATGTGGTCATTTACCTAAAGCCAAGGTATAGGTTTCTTAAATGGAAAAGTTGAATCAGATTTTCCAGCAGGAACAATTCATGCATAATATTGGCTTTATGTATGTTACTGATTAGAAATGAAATTGTTAAAAAAAATGCTGAGTAATGATCTATGTCAATATGGTAAAAATATTCTGTTGTCAGTTCTTTAACTTAATGCTGTAATTCAATAAGTGTCTTTACATTACTGAAATATAATGATGCAAGAAATCAAATATTAGCTGCCAAGATCCATGCATATATCCATGCTCATAGTAGAGGTAAAGTGCCATCCAGCAATACTCTCCACTTTTTGCTGAAAATTGCTGGCCAGGACCCCTTAGTCTTCATTTACCTGCCTTTTTTGCACTTTTCAAAAATATGCAGCAGGAGGAGTTGGGCTCAGAATTGGGGGTGAAGTTGCACTTAAAGCAAAGAGATCATGCTTGAGCTCAGCACTTACAAAAAATTATTTTAATTTTTGACTTACGTATACACTGAGGAAGTCCAGGCCACCACTGACTATTTAGCTCACACATCACAGTAGCGGTTCCATTCATTTTGTAACCAGTGTTACACTGTAATGTGACTGTAGACATGTATCCATATGGAGGTTGAGCACCGCTACTCCACTGTCCAAATGGAATCTCTGGTTCTCCACATTCAACCTCTACAGCAAAAGAAAGTAGAAATTGGTGCAGTTTTCAAATGACCTTTTTCACAATATGCATTAGCCTAATTCATACTACACAAGTAAAAGCAAAATAAGTTATTGAAAATAACTCAAGACACTTACTGATACATTTTGGAGGCTCAAGCTTGAATGTTCCATCATCCGAACAATGCAACTGTCTTGATCCAACAAGTGTATAATCCTTTTTACAGGTGTACACTATAGTGTCTTTATAGTCATAGAGTTCTTTAACTGGACTGAAAGTGCCATACTGTACTACAGGTGGTGATTCACATTGTATCACTGGAAAATAAAAATAAAAATCTATCAGAATGAAAACAAATAGTGAGCTTTTAAGCAGGGGTGTGATTTGTATTAAGGCAAAACAAACAACCTTCACATACAGGCAACCTGCCCATCCACCCTTGGCTTCCACAAATGAGGTCTCCTCCACTAACTGGCATATACCTGATTGGAGGGAAAAAGGTTAGTTTAGAAATTTTATTTCACATGTCACAGAACAGCAAGTTTTTGTTTTTTAAGACATGGAATTGCAACATTTTAGTGATTTAACATGATACTCCTAATTTCAATCTAAAAACTAATTATCTAAACACTGTTTATTAGAGCTAACATTGTAATACTAACCTAGGGTTACAAATGAGCACTGCTTTATCACCAAATTCAATCCCAGGATGATATTCAATCTGTCCATTTTCAACTTCCCCCGCAGGGCCACAGTTGTACCCTGAAACAGGAAAGATGAGGATTAAATTGGGGTTTTTTTTTAGAAAATTTTAGATGATATTATGTATAATTAATTCCACAATTATAGTCTACTGCTTATGTAACATGTTCATGTGAGTAAGACATTTTCTAGAGGTAGACATTTTTTTAAACAACAATTTTAAGAATGTTTCCAGTATAGCGAGTACATTCTACCTGACACTCATTCTCATGTGCTTAAACTGGCTGTGAAATACAGCAGCTACAAGAAATTTGAATATCAAATCAAGTTTTAATATTCACTTTGGCATTTCAACTCCAGAGGACTCCAACTTCCAGCAGTACAAGTAATACGTGGGGACCCTCCTGCAGACTCATATCCAGTGTTACAGGCAAAAGTAACTGTGGTCCCATCTGGGAAACTAGTTAGAAGAATGTCATTGCCCTTTAAATCCATGTTGTCTCCAACAGGTCTGGAACAGTCTTGAGCTGTACATGAAAAAAAGAGAAAAAGACAAAAATAAAGACAAAAACAGAGAAACAGAGAACAAGTTTTTGAAAGAAATTCAAAACACTTACTGATACATCTTGGAGGCTCAGGCTTGAATGTTCCATCATCCGAACAATGCAACTGTCTTGATCCAACAAGTGTGTAACCCCTTTTACAGGTGTACTGTATAACTGCATTATATTCATAGACTTCTTTATTTGGACCGAAAGAGCCATACTCTACTACAGGTGGTGATTCACAATATGGCACTGTATAATAAAAATAAAAATCTCTCAGAATGAAAACAAACAGTGAGCTTTTAATCAGGGGTGTGACTTCTATTACAACAAGACAACCAACCTTCACATACAGGAAACCTGCCCAACCACCCTTGGCTTCCACAAGTGAGTTCTCCTCCACCAATTGGCATATAACTGATTGGAGGGGAAAAGACTGGTTAAGAAATGTTATTTCACATGACACAGAACAACAGGTTTTTGTTTTTTTAAGACATGGAATAGCAACATTTTAGTGATTTAATATGCTACTACTAATTTCAATCTAAAAACTAATTATCTTAACACTGTTTATTAGAGCTAACATTGTATTACTAACCCAATGTTACAAATGAGCACTGCTTTATCACCAAATTCAGTCCCAGGATGATATTCAATCTGTCCATTTTCAACTTCCCCCGCAGGGCCACAGTTGTACCCTGAAACAAGAAAAATAAGGATTAAATTGGTCCTTTAGATCTCTTTGATAATATTATGTGTAATTATCTCAACAAATATAGTCTACTGTTTATGTAACATGTTCATGTGAGTAAGACATTTTCTAGAGGAAGACATTTTTTTTAAACAACAATTTTAAGAATGTTTCCATGATAGCGAGTAAATTCTACTTTACACTCATTCTTATGTGCTTAAACTGGCTGTGAAATACAGCTGCTATAAGGAATTTGAATTTAAAATCAAGAGTTAATATTCACTTTGGCATTTCAACGCAAGAGGACTCCAACTTCCAGCAGTACAAGTAATACGTGGGGACCCTCCTGCAGACTCATATCCAATATTACAGGCAAAAGTAACTGTGGTCCCATCTGGGAAACTAGTTAGAAGAATGTCATTGCCCTTTAAATCGGTATTTTCTCCTTTAGGAGGTCTGGAACAGTTTTGAGCTGTACATGGAAAAAGAAAGAGAGAAAGAAAAAACATACAGACAAAAAAAGAGAACACAATTTTAAGACGAAACACCATGCTGTGTTTCTCAAGCTAATCCGCACTGCACTCACCTTGAGCAGTAATTGCCAAAAAGCCAAGACTGCTCAGCAGAAGGACTGCAGTAATAGCCATGACAGATCTGACAGGTTTAACTAAAACCAAGAGCCCTTTTTGGTACAAAACAAAGGCAAACACAAGAAAGATAATTAGAGATATAACTTGGTCATGATGGCTGGTACTAACAAAGGCTCTCCATTCAAGAAGATCTGTCACTGCTAACAAATTAATTAACGGACAGGTGGGAGGTGCAAACATTCGGTCAAGTTTATATATTTCGCTAAACCAAAACCTTAACAGTAACCAAGTTTAGGTTTTAAATATGAAATATCAGAAAATACTCGCTTCTTTTTTTCCCCTTTTGTCGCGGCAGAAAACAAACCCAGAGTCTTTCCACATTTTATAACTTGAAGGCCACGATGGCCCGTTCAACATATGTTAAACTAAATGGCAATTAGGTACGGAAAATGCCCGGGAATTCTCGCAGGACACATATGCTACTCTCGGTCTTCCTTGATCCAAAGATACCATGGGTGGTAAAAAAAAGAAAACATAAATAAATACATAAATAAAAATAAAATACTAATACTAATACTAATACTACTAATAATAATAATAAATAGTGACGGTTAGAACAAACAATACCATACCTTACGTCTGAATCGCAGTGGTGGCCGCTACCAGTTCTGTCCTGAAAGCTTATTTGGGGTTTCTGTTTGTTTTAATGTGGGTTGCGTCCCCTTCTCGGAAGCGCAGTCAAACAGTGACGTGCTTTTTCTTCAGCCAAAAGTTTTAGACCTTAGACCACAGTTTGCAAACTTTCTAACATAGTAATGAAATACACGAGAGAAACAAAGCTCTTAAGTTTGTGAGGATTCACATAAACTGAGTGTGTTGTAGTGGTACATATTCAACAATAAGAAAACTATCAATGCAGTTATCCAAAATGACTTTATCTACCATTAATCAGGAGACTGGTCCAACTGAGACTATAAAGGGAAAGTTGGAATTAAAAAACATATTAAAAACACGTACACATTGTAGTAATTGCACACCCTTAATAGCAAATCCTCTTGTTACGTTCTTAGTCTAGGCGTGTATGAACGCAACAAGACAGTTGGCCCACTTACGCTCCACCAAAGCAAAAACACAAACAACAATGTCTTCTAAAATGCTAAGCAGCCATTTATTAGCTTCAGCAGTGAGCAGTGCCAAAAATAACAAACAAAACTCCCTACTGGTCCCTGTGCTTTCCTACACAGACCTTCACAATAAAACAGGAAACGAGAACAAATCCTTAAACATAACATAAAACAATACACTGACAACATTAAATCGTAACACTCTACAGAGAAAATTAAAATGTCAATACAGTTAGAGAGGCACGTTAGTTTTAGCTATATATGTTTAATTTTGTGTAATATACTGGGATATGTATCATCAGAGCTATTTGTATTATGAGAGCCATTTTGTTATATTTTGTAACTTTGTAATATGCTGTATTATTTCACTTTGTTTAGTTAGTTACTGTTCTTAGAGCCTTGGAGCAACTGTAACCACATAATTTCCTCTTTGATTAATACAGGGTTTTAATTCTGATACAGATACATGTTGGTTGAACAGTCTTAAATGTTCCATCATCTAAACATGATAACAACCTTGATCAATTGTGTCTATATTCCTTTTTACAGATTTACTCTATAACTTAAAGTTTTTACACATTAAGAGAATACTGACAGGGAATATTAGAGCATATTCCTCCTATATTGGCTTATCTTCATTGGCTCCCTGTTACATCCAGAATTAAATTTAAAATACTTCTCCTCACATACAAGGTCTTGTGTAATCAGACTTGATCTCATCTTACCAATAGAGAGGAGGTGTGAATGGTTCAGGTGTTACTGAAAGACAAGATCAGGAAGGCTAACGACAATTACAGGCGAAAGCTGGAGCGGAAACTCCAGCAGAACAGCATGATAGAGGCGTGGAGTGGCATGAGGACAGTTGCTGAATTTAGGTCATCCAACAGCAGAGGAGTCGGGGGTGGTGTGGACAGAGCAAATAAGTTGAACGTGTTTTTCAACAGATTTGAGATTGCAATAAATGTTCACCCCCCTACTGACTTACTTGTAGTCAGCCTGCAATCCACAGCCAAGCCACTCTCTCTCCACATTGCAACATAGCCTCCTGGTAAAGGACTGAAACCCCTCCCCAAACTGTTACTTTCACACATGACCAGATTCAGAGACAAATCAGAAGATCTTCTCAGGCAAGTCTGCTGGACCAGACAGGGTGAGTCTCCATGTCCTCAAAGCCTGTGCCACACAACTTGTGTCGGATTTGTGTGGGACTCCAGAATCTTGTGTCCTGGATTATTTATTACCTGATAGATAGATCACAATATGTGAATCTTCAACATTGTCAAGGTGATCAGCAGCACAGGGGGCCCGCAAGGGACCATCCTCTAACCCTTTCCTCTTCACCATCTACACCACAGACTTCAGCCACTACACAGAGACCGCCAGCTTCAGAGGTTTTCTGATGTCTCTGTGGTGGTTGGATGCATCCCTGAGGATGATGAAGCAAAGTACTGGGCTGTGGTTGCCTCGTTTGTCACGTGGTGCGAGCAGAATCATCTGCAGCTCAACGTGAGAAAGACCAAAGAAAGGCAGGAGCTGATCACAGCTGTCTTAGGGTGAGAGGCACCAACAGAAACATTTCATGCATAATATCAAATTTACTTATGTTATTGATTTAGAATTGGGAGCGTTAAAAAATTTGAGTGTTTATTTGTGGTTATAGGGTAAAGATAATCATCTCTTTTTTTTCTTTTCAGTGTGTGGTAAATAATTGAATAATTTCTTTACATTATTGAAATATAATGATACAATTAAACAAATAAAGCAAGAATTTAAGAATTAGCTTCCATGGTCCATGAATTAAATAAATGACAGAAAGAAAGGAAGCACCAGCCTGCGAGCACCAACTTTGAGCAGTTAGTCAAAAGCTTGAATTATTACAACTTGCAACCAACATGTTTTTCTAGCATATGACGAGATACTGGAATGGAAAAATCATCTACTTCAAAAGAAACCTCGTAGTAGAGGTAAAATGACATTCAGCATTACTCTCCATTCGTCTTTGTGCTGGCCACTGTGGCCAGGAACCCTTAGTCTTCCTACAGCTGCTTTTTAGCATTCAGAAATATGCAGCAGGAGGAGTTAGGCTAAGAATTGGAGGTTTCACCTCCAAGATCACGATCCGAATGAGTTCAGTACATGCAAATAATTATTTTAACTTATGACTTATGACGTATACACGTAGGAAGCCAAGGTGACCACTGACCATTTACTTCACACATCAAAATAGTGGTTCCATTCATTTTGTATCCAGTGTTACACTCTAATGTCACTGAAGACAGGTATCCATATGGAGTTAAAAACATAATCCTCTAAAATTCTCTAAAAATTATTTAGTAGATCCAAAAATGCTACATCCAGATGAACAGAATAAACTTTCTGAGATTTCTGGATGATATCTGGATGATTGAGCATGCATCAAAACATTGTCTATTAGAGTTAACATTGTCTTAAAAACCCATGGTTACAAATGGCATTTGCTTTATCACCAAAGTCAGATGCAGGCTGATATTTAATGTGTCTGTTTTCTACTTCTCCAGCAGTATCACAGTTTGTCCATGAAACAAAAAAATGAGGATTAAATTGGTTCTTTAGAAATTATTAAATAATATTATGTGCAAATAACTCAATAAATCTATTGTTTATGTAACATTTATGTGACTAAGAAATTTTCTAAAGGTTCTTTTTTTTAATAAGAAAAGTTGAGATTGTTGCCTGCTTAAGCTGGCTGTGAAATACAGCTGCTAAAAGGATTTTGCATATAAAATCAAGTAATACTTTGAGACCCGCCTGTAGACACATACAGTATTGCAGGCAAAAGTAACAGTGAAACTTTTAAAATGAATGTTGATCCCCTGTAAATGCTCACCAGGTCCTCCAGCAGGTCTGAATTGGCCAGTGTACCTAAATTACTCCAAAACCACATCGATGACTCATCCAGGAGGTCACAAGAGAACCCCCCCCCAAAAAAAAAAAAAAATTTAAAGAACTGCAGGCCACAGTTCACTCAATTAAGATCAGTGTTCATGATTTAACAATAGGAAACAGACTGAGCAAAAATGGCATCTACGGAAAATAGACATTAATGCAGTTTTTTAAAATGCCCTTCTCCACAGTACGTATTAGCCCAATTTAGGCTACAGGGAAAAAAATGCAGAGCAAGCTATTGAAGATTATTCAAAACACCTACTGATACATTTAAGAGCAGTAGTCCACAATCCCAGTCCGCGAGGGCCGGTGTCCTGCAGGTTTTAGATCTGTCCTTGATCCATCACAGCTGATTTAAATGGATAAATTACCTCCTCAACATGTCTTGAAGTTCTCCAAAGGCCTGGTAATGAACTAATCATTTGATTCAGGTGTGTTGACCCAGGGTGAGATCTAAAACCTGCAGGGACACCGGCCCTCGTGAACTGGGATTGGGGACCCCTGTTTTAGATGATCAGGCTTGAATGTTCCATGTCACTGTAAAATTAAAAAGATAGCTATCAGAGTGAAAACAAACAAGTGCGCTTTAAATCAGGGGGCATGTACTGTCAATTCCACACCAAAATGATTTTTTTTTACAAGTGTATTGTATAACTTCTCCATAGTCACAGGATTCTTTACTTGAACTGAAAGTGTAATCTGCAACCACCACTAGTAAATTGCAAGTCGACACTGAAAACTGAAAGTTGCGTCTATTAGAACTGCAACAGACATCAAGATAAAATGAGTAATGATAAGATAATTTCTGCAGTGTCAGAGATATGAAGACTAAAATAATCACATACCAGCTAACATAAAAAGATAAAATATACAATATATGCAATTTATGTTCCATAAGCACCACATATGCAGAAAGTCCTTAGACTTTCTGCATATGTGGTAAAACTTTAACTAGTGTTTTGGAAAACACATGGAGTGGGTCTGAGTATAGGATGCAGGTGCAAATGGGAGCTCACCTCACATTAGACATTCACTTTGATATAATCACCCACTGAATCATAGACTACACGGTGAACTAACATTGGTAAACTATTTACCAATGTGCTCTGAATGATTCACGTGCATTCTAGCTTTTTATTGGTCATGCTCCAGTGTTAATGGCAGGCATATAGCTATACTCACACCTATTTATTGGGATAGGAGTGATCAGCCAGCCCACATTTGGAGATGGTCTGGCTTACAACTTTACACTGGACTTCACTAAAACTTCGGAGGAAACTGGTCTCACAAAACATACACGCTATGACCATTTGGATTTTTTGCAACTTAGAAATTTCTTGCAGTTACTGTTTCTGACATAAAACAGTTTTATGATTAGAAAGATTTACTTATAACTATAAAGTAAATCTACTGGACCTTTGACACTTTTATAGTGTTCTGTTCAAATAACAAATGAAGTCCCAGCCAAAAGTTTTCGCTGTTGTAGACATTCACTTTTTATGCTTCATACACTTTGACACGTCAGATGTTATGATGATGATTGTGCAGGGTGATCAGAAGCAGCATATACATGAATTACAAAGAGCTTCTGGGTTTAGCCTAGAAGTTGATGTCCAGAATGCCACACAGATTTGCATTTGTTTTGATAAATGGTTGATGATCCCTGTATTTTGTATTTATATTTTATTTATTTGTCTGTGACTATGTACAAAAAACATTAATGTCCCAAAAGAAGAGATTTATTTTATCAGATTTAGCCGATACCTACTTTCCAGCTGCAGTTCTTGAGATGACCTTATCAATTATTCTTCAATCCCACCAGACCAAAACGGCAATGCTGGTTACTAATAGCGTATTGTAAATACCCAAAGAATAAAACTTGTTGATTTAGGACTTAGGCCAAAATGTCAGATTAAAATCAATTTAAATCTGATTTTTGGTGCTAAGGAGAGCATTTTTGTGTATTTTTGTACATGAGTTGGTTTCCCTGTGTGTTGTCTGTATGTTTTTCTCTGATAGACTGGCAATCTGTCCATTGTGCAGACCACCTCTTCCCCAAAGTCAGCTTGGTTAGGAACAGAATATCATCACAATATTGTTGGATTGTTGAAGGAGTACTTTGATGACCTCTTTAATCCCACTGACACTTCTTCCATAGAGGAAGCAAAGTCTCAGAACGAGGAGGAAAACTCGTTCATCACTGAGGGTGAGGTCACTGAGGTAGTTAAATAACTCCTTGGTGGCAGGGCTCCTGTGGTGGATGTGATTTGCCCTGAGTTCCTGAAGGCTCTGCATGCTTTAGGGTTGTCTTGGTTGACACGCATCTACAATTTTGCTTGGAGATCAGGGGTGGTACCTCTGGATTGGCAGACCGGGGTACTGGTTCCTATTTTTGGGAAGGGGGACTGGAGGGTGTGCTCCAACTATTGGGGGATCACACTCCTCAGCCTCCCCGGAAAAGTCTATGCCAGGGTGCTGGCAAGGAAAGAGTCTGTTAGTTGAACCTTGAATACAGGATACAGGTTGTGGCCTCCAGCTTGCACTGGAGTGGTTCGCAGCCGAGTGTGAAGCGGCAGGAGTAAGGATGGGTATCGAAACCCGGTTCTTGTTCAGAACCGGTTCCCACTGTTTCAATTCCTTGGAAATCCGAAAGACGTCACCACGTTGCAGAGCATCATTTACCTGGCAGGAAACATGGCGCCTAAGAGGCTCAAACGCTCAAAAGTTTGGTTATACTTTACGAGAACGGATGACAACAGGGCAACTTGCAATACTTGCAAACCAGATATTTAATTTAAGGGAGGAAACACTACGAATATGCAAAAGCATTTGCTCACAAAACACGCGATAACCTTAAATGAATGTCGTGTTTTTAATTCCGCTCCAGACTCGTGAATCTCAACCCAGCAGCACCAGTAACGTTTGCACGTCCTCTCCCGTTCATGCGGCAGGTAAATAATCAGCTAACAGTGCATATTATGTTAGCGCGATCTGCCTTATTACAAAACCTGCCATTACTGTGCGCTGCATTTAGGTGACCATGATGAGAGAGACAGAGTCTGGCTGGCAGTTCTCGCTGCAGTCTACCGGTAGCGTCTCCTTTCAGGCCAGGATAGACGAATGTCACCGAGCAGTGACTAAGTTTGTGGTAAAAGGCTTGCACCCATTTGCCAAAGCAGATGCCCCCGATTTTCGGTAAGTGAATGTGTTTAATTGTAGGCAGGGACATTACTGGATATTCTTGTGTAATTGCTACAGAATAATTTATGTTATACTTTGTTATTGCTACAGAAGAATATTTATTTTATTATTTTACATTTACAATTTTTTTTCCTGGGGACCCTGTGACACCCCATTGAAGAGCCGTAGGCTGTGGATCTCTTAAGATCTCACTGTTGGGTTTGTAAGGCCATGTTACTCCTAAATTTCTATCTTGTTCAAAGAGAAGATATAAAACAAAGTTCTAAGTTAATCGACCTTAGTGTTCTCTTTTTTTTTAAAAAAAAAATAAGAATCTATAAGAGAATCGTTAAACAGAATCGAAAATGGAATCGGAATCGTGAAAATCTTATAAATACCCATCCCTAGGCAGGAGAGGGGAGCGGGAGATTGATGGATTAGTGCTGCGGCTGCAGTGATGTGGACGTGTACTGGTCCGTGGTGGTGAAGCTCTTGATTTACTGGTCTTTCTATGTCCTTACCCTCAGCTATGGTCACAGATACAAGTGGTAGAAATGAGCTTTCTCTGAAGGGTGGATGGTATTCCATTCCTCCATTTGGGAGGGGCTCAGAGTAGAGTCGTTACTCCTCCACACCAAAAGGAGCCAGTTGAGGTGGTTTGGGCATCTGACAAGGTTGCCTCCTGGTCGAGGTGTTCAGGGCATGTCCCACTGAGAGGAGGCCCCGGTATTGGTAGGTGTATTGGTACATCTTTAAGAGAGAAATCAAGTACCCAAGTAGTATCACTGCTAAAAAATGAAATATATAAAATACAGAGAGACTTTATATTGTCTGAAATGAAAAATTGTATTATTTTAACATTAAGTGTAACAAAATCAACTACATTACAATGTGAGTAGTAATTAATCTGGAATTTTCTGACACTTTCTCTGAGAATGGAAACAAAATAGTATCAGTCAAGACCCAGTATATTCCTGCTTTTTCCCAATGTTTTTCTAAACATTCCTTTAAATTACATCAACCACATTAGAAAAAAAAAAAAAAAAAACGGCAGAGGATTATTTTGTTTATTTATTTAAATTTGCTTTTACATTTAGAACAATATACAGAAGAGAAAGTACAACTTGTACTAAACTGTCTGGAATCAAATGTATTTAAATACAAACTTTAATCATAAGTGTAAATGGACATTTAAACTTACAAATTAACTTAATACCCCCTTACAAATTAACTTAATACTTTAAATGTGTCCTTCACATGTCAGGTTATTTTTGTATGACCTCCACATGACCCCTGTTCACAATTTCTTGGCAAGCACGCTTGTTCAAAAACTTGTGGAAACTGTTTATCAAATAGTGTTTTCTAAACATAAAAGTGAACATTATGTGATCATTCACATGCAGCAATGTGAAATCAAATTAAAACAAAATATGATGACTTTTGTGACACTCCAGGAAGCCAAACCATTTATATCATATCGTATATCTGGGTACACGGGCCTTTCTTAACTTATCCAGATCTTCCCTGAAATAAGACCACAGACAGGAGGAGAACCATTATTCAGTCATATCGAATCACAGGATTCTTACATTCACAGAATGGAAACTAGAATTATCCAAAATTGTCTCTATATTATGCTAGCAACCTCCTGAGGTATTTAATACACATTTTAACAACAATTGAGAAGTGAAGTTACATATACTTAAGCAATTTTAATTCATAACATGCGTGTACATTAAGGAAGTCCAGGTGACCAGTAACATTTTTATGTCATGGTAAGGTTTGCATTGATTATGTATCCAGGTTCACACTTTAATGTTGTTGCTGACGACAGCTATCTCTTCAGAGGTTAAAAATCCTCATTCTATTCATCATTTGGACTCTTCATATTCAACTTGTGGGAAACAAAAAGGAAACTGGATATCAATACAGTTATCCAGAATGACCTTATCTACCATTACCCAGGAGACTGGTCCAACTGAGGCTATAAAGGGAAAGTTGGAATTAAAAAATACATATTAAATACACGTACACATTGTAGTAATTGCACACCCTTAATACCAAATCATCTACAGAGAAAATTAAATGATATGATTAGATATGATTAGAGAGGCATGTCAGTTTCAGCTATATATATTTAATTTTGTGTAATATACTGAGATCATTATAATTAGAGCTATTTGTATTTATTAGAGCAATTTTCTTATATTTTATAACCTTGTAATATGCTGTATTATTTCACTTAGTTTACTTAGTTACTGTACTTAGAGTCTTGGAGCAACTTAGACCACATAATTTCGGCTTTGAAAGCAATGTTTAAGCCAAACCTGATGTTTGCTTATAAATAAAAAGAATGGTTCCTGATGTCGTCCCTACAGTGAGAAAAACAGCTTTTTAATTCAAAGCTAGTACTGGACATCCACTCAACAGAGAAACACTTATACAGCTTTTTCCAGTTGAGATCTGATACAGAGTAGCTATATCTGCCACTAGAGGTCAATTAAACTAATATCCAGAAATTAGATCAGTGCATCCCTAGTGATTCATGTGGTCATTTACCTAAAGCCAAGGTATAGGTTTCTTAAATGGAAAAGTTGAATCAGATTTTTCAGCAGGAACAGTTCATGTTTCATAATATTGGCTTTATGTATGTTACTGATTAGAAATGAAATTGATTTAAAAAAAAATGCTGAGTAATGATCTATGTCAATATAGTAAAAATCTTCTATTGTCAGTTCTTTAACTTAATAATGTAATTCAATAATTGTCTTTACATTATTGAAATATAATGATGCAAGAAATCAAATATTAGCTGCCAAGATCCATGCATATATCCAAACTCATAGTAGAGGTAAAGTGCCATTCAGCAATACTCTCCACTTTTTGCTGAAAATTGCTGGCCAGGACCCCTTAGTCTTCATTTACCTGCCTTTTTTGCACTTTTCAAAAATATGCAGCAGGAGGAGTTGGGCTCAGAATTGGGGGTGAAGTTGCACTTAAAGAAAAGAGATAATAATAATTATGTATACTTTATTCATGCCTGTGGGGAAATTATTCTCTCTGCATTTAACCCATCCACTCAGTAAAACAGTGGGCAGCCACCAGTCCAGCGCCCGGGGAGCAGTGTGTAGGGACGGTACCTTGCTCAGGGGTACCGCAGGATAGCCGTTCAGTGGATTCAAGCCCCCGACCTTCCGATCATGGGGCGATCACGCTACCTACTGAGCTATTCCTGCCCCGATTGATCCGATTGAGCTCAGTTCGTGCAAATAATTATTTTAATTTATGACTTATGTATACACTGAGGAAGTCCAGGTGACCACTGACCATTTAGCCCACACATCACAGTAGTGGATCCAATCATTTTGTATCCAGTGTTTTTGTGAGTTTGTTTTTTAAGATAAAATAAATTGCAACATTTTAGTGATTTAATGTTACTACTAATTTCAATCTAAAAACTAATTATCTAAACACTGTTTATTAGAGCTAACATTGTATTACTAACCCAGGGTTACAAATGAGCACTGCTTTATCACCAAATTCAGACCCAGGACGATAGTCAATCTGTCCATTTTCAACTTCCTCTGCAGGGCCACAGTTCTTCCCTGAAACAAGAAAAATAAGGATTATATTTGACCTTTAGAATTTTTTTGATAATATTATGTGTAATTATCTCAACACATTTAGTCTACTGTTTATGTAACATGTTCATGTGAGTTAGACATTTTATAAAGGTAGACATTTTTTTAAACAACAATTTTAAGAATGTTTCCAGGATAGCGAGTAAATTCTACCTGACACTCATTCTCATGTGTTTAAACTGGCTGTGAAACACAGCTGCTATAAGGAATTTGAATTTAAAATCAAGTGTTAATATTCACTCTCGCATTTCAACTGCACAGGACTCCAACTTCCAGCAGTACAAGTAACACTTGGGGAACCTCCTGCAGACTCATATCCAATATTACAGGCAAAAGTAACTGTGATCCCATCTGGGAAACTAGTTAGAAGAATGTCATTGCCCTTTAAATCCATATTTTCTCCAACAGGTCTGGAACAGTCTTGAGCTGTACATGAAAAAAAGAAAAAGACAAAAATAAAGACAAAAACAGAGAAACAGAGAACAAGTTATTAAAAGAAATTCAAAACACTTACTGATACATCTTGGAGGCTCAGGCTTGAATGTTCCTTCATCCAAACAATGCAACTGTCTTGATCCAACAAGTGCGTAACCCTTTTTACAGGTGTACTGTATAACTCCATTATATTCATATATATCTTTAATTGGACTGAAAGAGCCATACTCTACTACAGGTGGTGATTCACATTGTATTACTGGAAAATAAAAATAAAAATCTATCAGATTGAAAACAAACAGTGAGCTTTTAATCAGGGGTGTGACTTGTATTAAGACAAGACAACCAACCTTCACATAAAGGCAACCTGCCCATCCACCCTTGGCTTCCACAAGTGAGTTCTCCTCCACCAACTGGCGTATGACTGATTGGAGGGAAAAAGACTGGTTAAGAAATTTTTATTTTGAATGACACAGAACAGCAAGCAAACCCTACCTGACACTCATTCTGATTTATTTATTTGTTTGTTTTTTAAGATAAAATAAATTGCAACATTTTAGTGATTTAATGTTACTACTAATTTCAATCTAAAAACTAATTATCTAAACACTGTTTATTAGAGCTAACATTGTATTACTAACCCAGGGTTACAAATGAGCACTGCTTTATCACCAAATTCAGACCCAGGACGATAGTCAATCTGTCCATTTTCAACTTCCTCTGCAGGGCCACAGTTCTTCCCTGAAACAAGAAAAATAAGGATTATATTTGACCTTTAGAATTTTTTTGATAATATTATGTGTAATTATCTCAACACATTTAGTCTACTGTTTATGTAACATGTTAATGTGAGTTAGACATTTTATAAAGGTAGACATTTTTTAAACAACAATTTTAAGAATGTTTCCAGGATAGCGAGTAAATTCTACCTGACACTCATTCTCATGTGTTTAAACTGGCTGTGAAATACAGCTGCTATAAGGAATTTGAATTTAAAATCAAGTTTTTATATTTACTTTGACATTTCAACTGCACAGGACTCCAACTTCCAGCAGTACAAGTAATACGTGGGGAACCTCCTGCAGACTCATATCCAGTATTACAGGTAAAAGTAACTGTGGTCCCATCTGGGAAACTAGTTAGAAGAATGTCATTGCCCTTTAAATCCATGTTGTCGCCAACAGGTCTGGAACAGTCTGGAGCTGTACGTGAAAAAAAGAAAAAGAAAATATTAAAGAAAAAAAACCAGAGAACAAGTTATTGGAAATAAATCAAAACACTTACTGATACATCTTGGAGGCTCAGGCTTGAATGTTCCATCATTCGAACAATGCAACTGTCTTGATCCAACAAGTGTGTAACCCTTTTCACAGGTGTACTGTATAGCGTCTTTATAGTCATAGAGATCTTTATTTGGACTGAAAGAGCCATACTCTACTACAGGTGGTGATTCACATTGTATTACTGGAAAATAAAAATAAAAATCTATCAGATTGAAAACAAACAGTGAGCTTTTAATCAGGGGTGTGACTTGTATTAAGACAAGACAACCAACCTTCACATAAAGGCAACCTGCCCATCCACCCTTGGCTTCCACAAGTGAGTTCTCCTCCACCAACTGGCGTATGACTGATTGGAGGGAAAAAGACTGGTTAAAAAATTTTTATTTTGAATGACACAGAACAGCAAGCAAACCCTACCTGACACTCATTCTGATTTATTTATTTGTTTGTTTTTTAAGATAAAATAAATTGCAACATTTTAGTGATTTAATGTTACTACTAATTTCAATCTAAAAACTAATTATCTAAACACTGTTTATTAGAGCTAACATTGTATTACTAACCCAGGGTTACAAATGAGCACTGCTTTATCACCAAATTCAGTCCCAGGATGATAGTCAATCTGTCCATTTTCAACTTCCTCTGCAGGGCCACAGTTCTTCCCTGAAACAAGAAAAATAAGGATTATATTTGACCTTTAGAATTTTTTTGATAATATTATGTGTAATTATCTCAACACATTTAGTCTACTGTTTATGTAACATGTTCATGTGAGTTAGACATTTTATAAAGGTAGACATTTTTTTAAACAACAATTTTAAGAATGTTTCCAGGATAGCGAGTAAATTCTACCTGACACTCATTCTCATGTGTTTAAACTGGCTGTGAAACACAGCTGCTATAAGGAATTTGAATTTAAAATCAAGTGTTAATATTCACTCTCGCATTTCAACTGCACAGGACTCCAACTTCCAGCAGTACAAGTAACACTTGGGGAACCTCCTGCAGACTCATATCCAATATTACAGGCAAAAGTAACTGTGATCCCATCTGGGAAACTAGTTAGAAGAATGTCATTGCCCTTTAAATCCATATTTTCTCCAACAGGTCTGGAACAGTCTTGAGCTGTACATGAAAAAAAGAAAAAGACAAAAATAAAGACAAAAACAGAGAAACAGAGAACAAGTTATTAAAAGAAATTCAAAACACTTACTGATACATCTTGGAGGCTCAGGCTTGAATGTTCCTTCATCCAAACAATGCAACTGTCTTGATCCAACAAGTGCGTAACCCTTTTTACAGGTGTACTGTATAACTCCATTATATTCATATAGATCTTTAATTGGACTGAAAGAGCCATACTCTACTACAGGTGGTGATTCACATTGTATCACTGGAAAATAAAAATAAAAAATCTCTCAGAATGGAAACAAACAGTGAGCTTTTAATCAGGGGTGTGACTTGTATTACAACAAGACAACCAACCTTCACATAAAGGCAACCTGCCCATCCACCCTTGGCTTCCACAAATGAGGTCTCCTCCACCAACTGGCGTATGACTGATTGGAGGGAAAAAGACTGGTTAAGAAATTTTTATTTTGAATGACACAGAACAGCAAGCAAACCCTACCTGACACTCATTCTGATTTATTTATTTGTTTGTTTTTTAAGATAAAATAAATTGCAACATTTTAGTGATTTAATGTTACTACTAATTTCAATCTAAAAACTAATTATCTAAACACTGTTTATTAGAGCTAACATTGTATTACTAACCCAGGGTTACAAATGAGCACTGCTCTATCACCAAATTCGAGCCCCAGGACGATAGTCAATCTGTCCATTTTCAACTTCCTCTGCAGGGCCACAGTTCTTCCCTGAAACAAGAAAAATAAGGATTAAATTTGACCTTTAGAATTTTTTTGATAATATTATGTGTAATTATCTCAACACATTTAGTCTACTGTTTATGTAACATGTTAATGTGAGTTAGACATTTTATAAAGGTAGACATTTTTTTAAACAACAACTTTAAGAATGTTTCCAGGATAGCGAGTAAATTCTACCTGACACTCATTCTCATGTGTTTAAACTGGCTGTGAAATACAACTGCTATAAGGAATTTGAATTTAAAATCAAGTGTTAATATTCACTTTGACATTTCAACCCCAGAGGACTCCAACTTCCAGCAGTACAAGTAATACGTGGGGAACCTCCTGCAGACTCATATCCAGTGTTACAGGCAAAAGTAACTGTGATCCCATCTGGGAAACTAGTTAGAAGAATGTCATTGCCCTTTAAATCCATGTTGTCGCCAACAGGTCTGGAACAGTCTTGAGCTGTACATGGGGAGAAAAAAGAAAAGAAAACGATACAGACAAAAAGATAGAACAGTTTTTAAGAACAAGTTAACCAAAAACAAAACACCATGCTGTGTTTACCGTGTCTCAAGCTTATCCGCACTGCACTCACCTTGAGCAGTAACTGCAAAAATGCCAAGACTGCTCAGCAGAAGGACTGCAGTAATACCCATTACAGGATCTGACAGGTTAACTGAAACCAAGAGCCCCTTCTGGTACAAAACAAAGGCAAACACAAGAAAAACAATCAGAGTTATTACTTGGTCACGATAGCTGGTACTAACAAGGCTCTCCATTCGCGCAGGTCTGTCACTGACAGGGGAGGGGCATACGTTCGTCAGGTTTATATATTTCGCTAAACCAAAACCTAAACAGTAATCAAGTTAAGGTTAAAATATGAAATATCAGAAAATACTTGCTTCCTCTTTCCCCCTTTGTCGCGGCAGAAAACAAACCTGAAGCCTGTCCATATTTTATAATTTGAAGGCCACGATGGCTTCGATTGGCCGATCAACATATGTTAAACTAATATGCTGTAATATTTTCCCCGGTACGGGGAAAAAGCATACTCATGAATTCTCGCAGGTCAGGGTATTGTACTCGATCTGTCTCCCTTGGTCCTACGATACTATGGGTGATGAAAGAAAGACAGAAAGAAAGAAAGAAAGAAAGAAAGACAGAAAGAAAGAAAGACAGAAAGAAAGAAAGACAGAAAGAAAGAAAGACAGAAAGAAAGAAAGAAAGAAAGAAAGAAAGACAGAAAGACAGAAAGACAGAAAGAAAGACAGAAAGAAAGACAGAAAGAAAGACAGAAAGAAAGAAAGAAAGAAAGATTTGATTTTTAAAAACACATTTATTCACTCAATAGTGAGCCATACAAACAGTCAGCTCAAACCAACACATTGCTAAACACAAGTTCAGAGTTGTTTAAAGCAAACAGACTGCCTTCATAATCCCAAAGATTTCGAAAAACATCCAATCCATCCATATTGAAATAATATTTATACTCTAACATGACTCTGGCTCTCGACAAACCCTTGAAGAGCTCAACACAATCAGTATTTCGTCCATTATCAATCTTATACTTTCTACTCAAATAAATTGCCAACTTTGCTTGGCCCAAGAAAAAATTCAGCAATCGTCCCATTTTCTTCTTCCCTTTATCATATGAAAACCCAAAAATAAAACACTGTTGTGTAAAACATTCTCCAAAGGATTCCCAAATACCAGTAAGTACCGAAAATAAATCAATCAACCTGAAACATTATACAAAACAATGAAAAACAGTTTCTCTCATCGAACAAAAAGGACATGCATCTGAAGACCCAGGCTTAATGATGGACACAAAAGCATTTACCGCAATGATACCATGTAAAATCCGCCACTGTAAAGCACCAGCGTTCTTGGTCAATGGTGGCTTGTACAGTGACCCCCATGCAGGGCCCACATCAAAACCAACCTTAAAATGTTCCCTCCAAGGCGTATCAGTTTTACCATTTAACTTTGCTTTGTTTATTGCCTTAACACAGCTTTTATACAACACCTTCCCAGTCACCGAATCCAGTGGTGTCCAGCGGTACTTCTCCTTCTCCAAAAAAGGACCAGGGCTTTCAAAGTCCGTGAGCTGTGGTCTAAAGCACAGGCCAAAGAAGCTGTTCGTTTTATCAGGAATCAAAAGTCCATTAGACCAGCCATTTAAAAGTCTTTTATCATCATCTGAGAGTGCCTGCTTGAATCTTGTCAACATCAAGCTCACAATTCGGAGAGAGCGAACCTCAAGTTTTCTTGCCAAGGACACAGCATCCTCCATTTTGGCTCCAGCAAGTTCAAGCAAAAGCCGTACCGTTGTAACTCCCCTTCTCTTCAGTAGCTCCGACATCATTGCCGCATCATCCCAGGATGAACCCAAACGAGACCCTTTAAGAATAGGTTCCATTAAAAGCCAATGCAAAGATGTAGACTTCCCACGTCGTTCTGTTTCCATCAGCCCCCAAGCCTTTAGCACACTAACATAGAAAGGTGACAAACACTTTACACCATACCTTGAGTGATCAAAAACAAACAAAGTCTTACCAAACCCCAAATTACCAACTTTAGAAAAAAAGTATTCCGTGACCTGCCTCCACAAAACATAATACCATGCCGCCGGGAGAGGCTCCGAAAGCCCTCCGTCGCATGATTTCTTCCGGCCATCGCACCGAGCTAGGAGCTCAGCGCCGCCGAAAAGAAAACCAAACAAAAAACAAGTGAAAAAGGGTTTTGCAACAGGACGAAAAAGTGAATTACCACTGCGAAAAAAGCAAAGTTCAAACGCTCACACTCGTTCTCCATCCCCCACCTGCACCAGACGCTCACACATGCGCACCTGACAGAGAAAGAAAGAAAGAAAGAAAGAAAGAAAGAATCTTATAAATAATGACGGTTAAAACAAACGATACCATACCTTACGTCTGAATCACAGTGGTGGCCGCTACCAGTCCTGTCCTGAAAGGATACTTGAGGTTTCTGTTTGTTTTAATGTGGGTTGCGTCCCCTTCTCGGAAGTAAGGTCAAACAGGTCAAACAGCTTTTTTAGACCTTAGACCAAAGCTTTATAATATAATAATGAAATACAGGAAAGAGACTAAGCTCTTATGTTTTTGAGGATTCACATGAAACGAGTGTACTATTTGAAGTGCTACATAGCAACAAAAATCAACACAGTTATCCAAAATGACTTTATCTACCATTCCCCAGGATATTGGTCGAACTGAAACTATAAAGGGAAAGTTGGAATAAACAAAACATATTAAACACACGTACACATTGTAGTAATCGCACATCCTTAATAGCAAATCATCTACAGAGAAAATTAAATGATATGATTAGATATGATTAGAAAGGCATGTCAGTTTCAGCTATATATATTTAATTTTGTGTAATATACTGAAATAATTAAAATTAGAGCTATTTGTATTTATTAGAGCAATTTTGTTATATTTTTTATAATTTTTGTAATATACTGTATTTATTTCACTTTTTTTTAGTTAGTTACTGTTCTTATCTTTTGCAATTGAGAGGAGGTTTGAATGGTTATTGAAGGGCAAGATCAGGAAGGCTAAGGACAATTACAGGAGAAAGCTGGAGCGGAAACTCCAGCAGAACAGCATGATACGTGGAGGGCCATGAGGACAGTTGCTGGATTCAGGCCATCCAACAGCAGTAGAGTTGGGTGGTGTGGACAGAGCAAGTGAGTTGAATGTGTTTTTCAACAGATTTGACACTGTAGTAAATCACGGCTGTCTTAGGGAGAGAGCCACCAACAGTAACAGTTCATGCATAATATCAGCTTTACTTATGTTACTGATTTAGAATTGTGATTGTTAAAAAAAAATTGAGTGGTTATTTGTGGTTATAGGATAAAGATAATCTCTTTTTAATCTTTTCAGTGTGTTAAATAATTGAATAAGTTCTTTACATTATTGAAATATAATGATACAATTAAACACATAAAGCAAGAATTTAAGAATTAGCTTCCATGATCCATGACAAAACAAATTTCCCACGTGTGGGACTAATAAAGGTTGTCTTATCTTATCTTATCTTATGCAATGAATGAGATGAATGAGAGACATTCATAACATTTCTAAATTATTCCAAAACCACATTGACGACTCGTCCAGGAGGTTACAAGGGAAGCAAAAACAACATTTAAAGGACTGCAGGCTGCACTTCCCTCAATCAAGATCAGTGTTCATGATTTAACAATAAGAAACAGACTGAGCAAAAATGGCATCTATGGAAAATAGACATTAATGCAGTTTTTAAAAAATACCCTTCTCCACAGTACGTATTAGCTCAATTTAGGCTACATAAAAAAAAAATGCAGAACAAGCTATTGAAAATAATTAAAAACACTTTAGAGGATCGGGCTTGAATGTTCCACGTCACGGTAAAATGTAAAAAAAAAAAATATCGGAATGAAAACAAACAAGTGATCAGGGAATTCCACACCAGAATCAAACTTTTTTTTTTACAAGTGTATTGTATAACTTCTCCATAGTCACGGGATTCTTTACTTAAACTGAAAGTGTAATCTGCAACCACAACTAGTAGAATGCAAGTCGACACTGAAAACTGAAGGTCGTGTCTATTAGAATTGCAACAGACATCAAGATAAAATGAGTAATGATAAGATAATTTCTGCAGTGTCAGAGATATGAAGACTAAAATAATCACATACCAGCTAACATAAAAAGATAAAATATACAATATATGCAATTTATGTTCCATAAACACCACATATGCAGAAAGTCTATTTTATTTATTTGTCTGTGACTATGTACAACAAACATTAATGTCCCAAAAGAAGAGATTTATTGTACCAGATTTAGCCGATACCTACTTTCCAGCTGCAGTTCTTAAGATGACCTTATCAATTATTCTTCAATCCCACCAGACCAAAACGGCAATGCTGGTTACTAATAGCATATTGTAAATACCCAAAGAATAAAACTTGTTGATTTAGGACTTAGGCCAAAATGTCAGATTTTTCAAATCAATTTAAATCTGATTTTTTGGTGCTAAGGAGAGCACACCATGCTCTCCTTACATGAGTTGGTTTCCCTATGTATTGTCTGTATGTTTTTCTCTGATAGACTGGCAATCTGTCCATTGTGCAGACCACCTCTTCCCCAAAGTCAGCTTGGTTAGGAATCAGAATATCATCACAAATTGTTGGATTGTTGAAGGAGTACTTTGATGACCTCTTTAATCCCACTGACACTTCTTCTATAGAGTAAGCAAAGTCTCAGGACGAGGATGACAACTTGTTCATCACTAAGGGTGAGGTCACTGAGGCAGTTAAATAACTCCTTGGTGGCAGGGCTCCTGTGGTGGATGTGAGTTCTGAAGGCTCTACACGCTTTAGGGTTGTCTTGGTTGACACGCATCTACAATTTTGCTTGGAGATCAGGGGTTGTACCTCTGGATTGGCAGACCGGGGTAGTGGTTCCTATCTTTGGGAAGGGGGACTGGAGGGTGTGCTCCAACTATTGGGGGATCACACTCCTCAGCCTCCCCGGAAAAGTCTATGCCAGGGTGCTGGCAAGGAGAGAATCTGTTAGTTGAACCTTGGATACAGGATACAGGTTGTGGCCTCCAGCTTGCACTGGAGTGGTTCGCAGCCGAGTGTGAAGTGGCAGGAGAGGGGAGCGGGAGATTGACTGATGGATTAGTGCTGCGGCTGCAGTGATGTGGACTTGTACTGGTCTGTGGTGGTGAAGCTCTTGATTTACTGGTCTTTCTATGTCCTTACCCTCAGCTATGGTCACAGATACAAGTGGCAGAAATGAGCTTTCTCTGAAGGGTGGATGATCTTAGGGGGAGAAGTTCAGCCATTTGGGAGGGGCTCAGAGTAGAGTCGTTACTCCTCCACACCAAAAGGAGCCAGTTGAGGTGGTTTGGGCATCTGACAAGGTTGCCTCCTGGATGCCTCCTTGTCGAGGTGTTCAGGCATGTCCCACTGAGAGGAGGCCCCGGTATTGGTAGGTGTATTGGTACATATATTGTATATTACCAAGGTATATGTACCAAAATACCTATATTGCATATAGGTATATTGGTACATCTTTAAGAGAGAAATCAAGTACCCAAGTAGTATCACTGCTAAAAATGAAATATATAAAATACAGAGAGACTTTATATTGTCTGAAATGGAAAGTTTTATTATTTTAACATTAAGTGTAACAAAATCAACTACAGTACAATGTGAGTAGTAATTAATCTGGAATTTTCTGACACTTTCTCTGAGAATGGAAACAAAATAGTATCAGTCAAGACCCAGTAAACTAAATATTTGGACAGCTGTATGCTACAGTTCATATACATCACTAATTCAAGGATCATATTGATTATTTCTACCTTATAGTTTAGTCTGTTTCTAGTGTTGAGCCAGCAGCACTAGAATTTTAATCAACCTGATATGACATATTTTAATGCCCTACAACGCCCAAGTACTGATACATTGTTGTGATACTGATTTCACAATAAGTGGGTGAGGTATTTGCATTTCTTCATAACCTGTAACAGCAATAAATCCTTTATCATATAAAACTTCCAGACTCCAGAATTTAAGTATAATTAATGTCACTAATGCAAAAACAGCAAAAGTACATGGTAGTCAATGACTGTTTTTACTGCAAATTTATTTATTTATTTTTATAATCATCAGTCTAATTCATGTGGAAATTCAGGGACCTGAAACACACCTTTTTTTAATCATCTTGGGCTACATTCTTAGTCATCATTATTATTAAAACAATCCTCTTGACTCACTCTCTTATGACGCTCCATATATCTGTATAGTGGACTAACATGACTAGGTGTGAGTCAGGAACACCGCCAAGGAGATATGTCTCCTTAGAGGTAAATAAAAGTTAAATACCTGGTACTCTCCATCAGTTTATAGAAGTGAAGAGGGCCTTAGATAGAAGGTAAAACATCTGAAGTTTGTTTACATTTATTTACACTACCTAAGTCACGAATTAATATTTTCACTACTTAAGAAAATCATAGACCTTTTATTTTCATTGATAGTGATAATCATCATTAGCTGTCTTCTAAAAAGCTTTGTTGGTTTTAATGTCAATATTCTGTATAACTAATGTATACAAAATTGTGTAACTACTATATGAAAAGTTGTACCTGATAAAGCAATCAACAATCTTAATAATAACTGTTATTTCAATGGTCTCGTAAACTCTTTCAAACTCTAGTACTTCAAATAAATAATAGACCATTTTGGTAAGTATTGCATGAGTCATTCTGATAAACAGTCTGACATGTTATGCCCTACCCTCTTCACAAACACTCCCACGTGATCAAAGAACTTTGGTCAACTATTAAGCCACAAAGCCGCTATCACAGAGGCATCATTCTAACTTCCACAGAACTACTGCAGTAAAATTCAGGTCACTGACACGCATTGTAAATTCGCCTGCAATGAATATTTTTCTTCTGGTTAGCATATTTTTTGTATCTTCTTCTTGTCCATTTAACAGCTGTGCAAATGATTATCAACAAGGCCAGAAAAGAACTCCAACGCAGTAATGTGTACCACAGTGGCAGTCCCGTCAATGATCTAGAAAAGAAAAGGGGAGTAGGGCAGGTTTTCAGACCGCATCTTATGGTGAAATTTCAACAAATTTAAATTCTCTTTTCAGCCTTTAGTGATTCTTCCATAGAGTAAAAAGTAGCATATTGACTAACCTGATGAAAAAAAAGTCTTGAGTGGTTTCATTCAGTTGTAAAGATTGATTTCTTGTGTTATCACTGTTGTTCGTAATAACTAGGCAGGAGGTCAGAGTTGGTGTTGTGACTGTGGTTGTGCTCATTCTGTCTGCACAGTCATAAATTGGTTGACCTGGTAATGAAAAAGATTTACAATGATAGTGCTTTATAGACCTCGAGGATGAAGCTTTTACAGCATTGTAAAAACAAGAGACAAGAAAACAGACGTTGTTGTTTAGAATATTTCATGGTAACTTTAAACTCTTTCTTTTATGTTTATTGTGTTTTTATGCTTAGAATATAATACTAATGACCTGATCTTTGTTAATAAAAAAAATAGAATAACCCTAAGGAAAAATTTGTACATAAAGGGTTTGTACACACTGTCATATCTGTTATAACCTCTAGGAGTCACTGAAGTCAAAACTTACACACGATGCCTTTAATCTTTTCTTCCAAGCAATAGTTTACTATACTACACACACGCAGACATGCACGCATGCATGCACACGTTGCATAAAAACAATTATTAAATGCCATTTTAATTTTATCATAAATTTATGGCTTTAAATTGTCACAAATGCACAAATAGTCTATTTTTGCCACTAATATATGAGGGTATGAATATTGTAATCTTTTCCATGGGACATTTATGAATGGTGTAAATCATCTTTCATATAACAATTTGAAGAACTACGCTATTAAACTTAAACTAAATATTTTAAGTTTAAATTAATGTCTTAATGTTGAAAAAATCTCATTCTAAATTAAAAAACAAACAAGCTAAAAAAATTATCAATATGGGAACAGAACCACATCCATGCTCAAACATTACAACAGAACACTTTTTAAAATGAAATACAATAATTTACTTGTTGTTTTAGTCATTGTATATTGTCAGTAAATATAAATGGTTGCTATAAAAATACTGCATGTTTTACCTTTTTTGCAATTGTTCTAAAAGCATTTTGTTAATCAGTAAATCACTGTAAAGACAGTTCTCACATTTATATTTGCACAATGGAATATCACATTTATTCTTACCCTGAATATTAACAACATAGATACAGCTACTGTTTGCAGGCATCAGAACCTGCACAGAGATGAGCTCACTCTTCTCACTGCTTATTTCATTACTGCCAATACAGAAATAACTACAGTCCTTTTGAACAGTGCCACAGTGAAGGTACAAGTCTGAAGACTTATGAAGCAGGAAGTCCTTGCTGTCAATGTGCTGATACCAGGCATAACGAACACCAGTGCCCTTTGCACAATCACAGCGTAAGGTAACTGACTTCCCCCAACATGTTGGCCTGTCCACCAGAGAGCTCAGGGGCCAAAGTCGGGGCTTGGACACTGGAACTGACACAAAAAAAGAAATGTCAGTCCAGTCAGCTTAACACCAAACAGAGGCTCCAATGCAGCATATTTCACTGTTATTGTAAAATAATGTTTATTTTCTAAGTTGCATAGCGTCTTTTATTCTTACCTTCAGTGATAATCACTTTGACTTGGGTCATGATGTCAGCATATATCTTATCAATCCCAACCCAGTACGCTCCAGCATCATCAAATCGGAGATTTGTGACTTTCACAAACAGCCCCCTTCTGTTTAAATCTATCACTTGGGACCTGTGTGTGTTTCGACCGCTTTCTGAGTCTGCCACAATCTCACAATTGCTTCTGGAGGGCCCTCTGCACCAATACTTTTTGCTGTACAGAAAATTATTTATGCCATACTTGCATTTAAGGATAAATTCACCTCCAACATGGGCTGTGATCTCTCTTTTATCACATTCAAGCTGAAGACTTGCTGAAAAACAAGGCAGACAGAAAGAAAATCCTTGTAGTCTGGAAAATCATAAAAATGTTATTCAGTTTTTAATTCGAACTAATATGAGTTTGCAGTTTACCTTCAAATTTTGATTGTCAGATAGCAAAAATGCTAGAATAATTGTCACTAAAAGCCCGGGGGAAAAAAACCAAGCAAAAAAACCCCACCTCATAAGGGAGAGCTGGGGGTGGGTGTTGTCAGACATCCTGTGTGCATTTACAACACTTTTCTTTCATTTAACAGTATGTAAAGTAAATAAATAAATATATATATATATATATGTTTCTATTCCACCTTTCACGAAAAATGTTTCCCAAAAAATAGTTAACGTGTTAATTGAATTTAAGGTTTAAAGAAAAAACATGTTAATTTAAACATGTTTTTCTTCGTAAATAAATATTTCAAAAAGGAGTACAGTCAAGAATTTTTATAGGCTTGTATGTTTTAATTATAATTTTAAATCTTAAAGAATTCCAGGATATGAAAGTGAAACAGCATTTTTTTTCACATACCAAAATATTTATGAAGGATTTATATATGAAATAGTAAGTTTACTGTGACTGAAAAATATTGATATGAAATCAGAGTTTTTATTTATGATGCTAGAATAAGCCGTGATTTTACAATTTAAAGTCGCAAACAACGGAAGTGGAAAGAAATATTTACAAAAATAGAGCGTGGGAGAGAGAGAAAATAAACAATGATGATTAAGGTGATGAAAGGATTTAACTTAAGTTCTTTGATAGAAGGTTTAAATTATAGCACACTCACCTTGAAAAAGCAAAACGAGGTACAATATCTTCATACTGATGTCAGGTTTGTTGTTTGGAATCAACCATAATCGACAATCAGGAAACTGTAGAGGTGGACTGTGGTGATCTTAGCTTCCTGTAGGTGCGTTGTGGGTTACATAAATGCCTTTGCGTCTATGCTAGGCCTTGAACACGAGTGTAACATGCAGCAATACTAACTAGTGACACAGAAGTGAAAGAGTGGGAACCCTCCCCACATAAGAGCTGCACTTCACTTTATCTGGTAAGAAATTCCCATTTCTTTAATCTAGTTAGTCATAGTTTATCGGACACTGATTTTGATTATTGCGGGCACCATGAAATACATTTGCACAGCAGATGCTTGAATCTTTATGACTGGAAAAAACATGGCAAAAATCTTCGTTTAACCTTTTGTTATTCGCTAGTCTGTCTTGGATGCTTTGATATTATCCAGTTATATTTTTCCGATATATACTGTAAACCGGTGACTAATATAACATTCAGTTAAGTGTCAGAATGTCTCCGTTAGTTTACTTCAAAGCCACTAGATGTCACTATTCGACTGATGTGGCGCTCAGCACCTGCTAAATGTTGCAATGTCCTGTCAGAACTTCTTCATGATGCCACCCCTGACAAAAGCATTAGTTGAAGGTTCACTGACAAAAGAGGCAACATCCACGCCCGTGAGCACTTTGGTAAGTAATGCATTTTTTCATTTGTGTTTTTTAAGCCACACTCTTTTCAACGCTGAGCTTTTATGTATATTTAAGAAAGGGAAGTCTTTAACGGGTGAGTTATTGCCCGTGGTTCCTGAAAACATAGCTCCTCCCACTACTCTTTTTATGCACACATTGTGAATTTAAAAGTATTGTTGCTTAACCACTAAACAAATTGCACGAATTTGTGCTAGCTGAGATTCACAAGATTTTTTTTTATCATCCTGTCTTACTTCAGTTACAAAAATGTCTACTGTACAGTAAAGTAGGTACATGAAGACTTCCCAAAGCTCTGGATTACTGCTGAGCAACTAAGGGTGATTATCTTTGACACTTGCGCTCCCTCTTTCTTCTGTCTTAGGCACTATCCCTACATGCGTTTCTCCTCCAGTTGGCTTGTGTATTTAAAATATTGTACAACTGGCTAGACTGCCTGCACTACACTCTAATTTTGATTAAGATCACCCGTTTTGACTGTTTATGTGCATAAATATATGTTTGTTTTCCCCTACCATCCCCTTTGCAACATATATATGCAATAGAACACCCGGGTGACTTTAGGACCCTGTGAGAGAAACCCACAGGGGGCGCGGCAATATTTTTAATCTGACCACAGAACCTGTTAGCTTCCTCTTACATTCTGTAAGACAGTTTAGAAGTTCCCTTACACCAGTTCCTTCATGTGAGAGCTACAATACAGAAGTGCTCTGTAGCGGAGCAACATAACTGCCTCAGTCCTGTCCCCAAGCTTAGCAAGCCTATCCATGACCTGTGGACAAGGACCTTTGTGCCATGAAATGCCTATGAAAACTGCCCTGTCCCACACAGTGAAGATCCAGCTATGGACCAGCAGGTCAGGATTCTGAGAAGCTTCCTGGATGACCTGGAAAGACAGGAGGCTGCGGCTGAGGAGGCACCTAACGGCATTGCTGGGGAGTTTGTGGTGAGTTAACAGTAATGTTCCTCTTGTTGAAGTACAGCTAAAAATTCTCAACCCAGAAGACATACTGTATTTCTCGATGGTTTTCACATTCACACGCTAAAAAAAAGGTGTATTTTTATATTGACAGTAAGCACGGCGAAACTGAAAGTTCTTAGTCTTCCCGATTTTTAGGTTTTTTACAAAAGACATCACACTGAGGGAAGTACCACACTGGTATTTTTCGGAGGGTTCCAACGCCATTTTCATTCTTCCTCTTTGTATTGATGGTTGTCACTAAAGGCACAACAAGGAAGAAGTGTAAGCAAAAGTCCTGTAACACTTAACGACTGACGACTAGCAGCGACAACAACCACGCACACACAAACACACTCACGCAAACATACTAAATTGTGCCTGAGAAGTGTTAACCCCAGGGTGACATCATCTGTGGGCTGCTGCCATGGTGATGAGTGACATGGCGGTGCCTGAAGACAGCACTGTGTGCTTCACATGCTGCCCCTCTGCTGTCATACTGCTGCCACCCCAACCACTCCAGAGGAAAGAGTCCATTGCATCACTTCCTCTGAGGACAAAAAGCACTTTGTAGTGTTAGAGAAGTGCAGATGTATTTCAAGTCCTTTAGCAGACTCTTTTAAAGCTGCCCCAACTGGCCTCAGAACAAAAAGACCAATGTCTCAACAAGTCCTGCAATCACAAATGTGAGTTTAACTTGAGAGTCCGAGCTTCCGCTTAGATGATTTAGAATGGAGGTCCTCTTAGTTCGTCAGCCATCATGTCAGTTTGAAGTCAAATGAGTCACAGATTCTTCGTCTGAGGCTGAATCACATAAAAACTGACAACATGTGACAATGTGCAATTGGTCACATGTAATTTGCTGGTTAAATGCCCCACTTTTTACTCACTCTCCTGTATCACTTGCTTACGACCTTAAAGCATCTGCACTATAAAAGAGCTTTTCCAGTAAATGCACAGAAAACGCTACCATGAAACTCATATTACCCATCTGCTGTTTTGGCTAATTAAATAGAATTTAGATGCATTTACATGATACCCATATCTCAATATAAGCTTGGAGGATGTTTCAGTATGACACATCAGCAAAACTTTACAAAAATAGCTCTTTGGCATTTAGATGGCTTCTAGGAACTATGATGAAAAGTCTTTATGAATGCAATGCATTTACATTTCTTTTTGTGTTTTTCAGAGGTTGAAAAGTCAGTCAACAAAGTACCGAACGGACAAGACGTATCCTAGCAAAACAGCAGAAAAGCAGGAAAACATCAAGAAGAACCGATACAAGGACATTCTTCCCTGTAAGCTTGTCTAAGTGTATAAAAATACAACAGTTTTACAGTTTACTGCATTAACACTGTAAAGGAATACTTCTAGATTTGTTTTAAAGTATCTATAGTGTTGTGCTAGTGACCAAAAAACCGATATAAACAGTATATAATCCTTCATTTAGTTACTATTGTAAATTAAATTTGATAAACAGATCTACTTAAGTTTCTTATATTTATTTAAATTAGACAAGGTAGACTAGATTCACGGAAAAGCTTACAAACATTAACATATTTTATTATATTTTCATCTTTATTTTATTCTAATTCTGTTCTTTTTTCTTTTTTTTGCCACTAGACTGTGAGAACGTAAAGCACACTCGGAATTTTTTTAGGTTTTCCAACATTCATAACTACATATTTTTCTTTTTGTAGTTGACCACACCAGAGTAAAGCTTACTCTTGTCACATCAAAAAATGACACAGACTACATCAACGCCAGTTTCCTCAAGGTAAAGAACAAGTGCCCTTTTAGCTTATATCCACTGATGGCTCAGCTTCTACACATTTAATTGACAAACGTCATAAGTGCACTATTTAGGCTGCTTTAGCCTGGCCACAGTGGATTGGCCACTTTACAAACCAACTGTACCCCAGCTTCTCTTTTTTATGCTGTTCTAAGCTTTTTAACATTATCTGTGGTTGCACTGATCTCTGCTACGCTCTGAGCCGGAGTCTTGCTGCTGCTCTCTCTGCCAATATCTGTGAGTGGAAGGTTAGGGAGGTATATGCTGCCAAATCGTTGCTGCATTAGAGATAACAGGTTTCTTTTGGCCACGGGGGTCCTGACTGAAATATGGTTTGTGCAAATGTAACTACTGTGTTTTGTGTGCAGGGAGTGTCAAACTCCAGGGCTTACATTGCTACTCAGGGTCCTCTGCCCCACACAGTAGTGGACTTCTTGAGGATGCTTTGGGAGTACAAGATAGAGGTAAGGTCTACACCACAAGGTGCATTTAAGATAGCACAACTTGCTTTATTTCTTCAGTTGAAAATTAAATTAGGATTAAAAGAGCTTTGACTTTGGCCACAGTAGCTGAAATACAGATCCCCATCCCAGTTCACATATCTTTTCAAAATGTTTTTTTTATTTATTTTTAGATATATAATTTTTTTTACACATCTTCTTGATTCTAGGTTGTCGTGATGGCCTGTCGAGAGTTTGAGATGGGAAAGGTAAACTTCTCTCTGCTTTCCACTTTTTTTCCCACCATTTTTCACACCATACAGAATTTTCTCTATATTTGTATGTTTATACACCAGCCTGGTGTCAGTTTGTTAACTATTATCATTTGATGTATTGTTTAAATTGAAAGTACTTTTGTTACACTTGTATGATTTTTTTTTTTGTTTGTTTGTTTAGAAAAAGTGTGAGGTTTACTGGCCACAAAAACATGAGGAGCCGTTCGTTTGTGAGCCTTTTAAAGTTTACTGTGTGAGTACTTTTTGTTCTCTATTCATATTTTCAAGATGAATAGGTTAATGGATCTGATGCAAAAACTTATACTGAATATATACTATACTATAGTATTTGCTATACTGAATTTTAGACACCTACATGCATATTTAACTACTTTAGAAAACAAAAACTGGCTGCGCAACATTGGATTTTCTCTAATCCACACAGGGTCAACATTATTCATACGGTCTCAAATACATACAACTAATATTTGGTTAAATGTCCCTTAGCAAGTCGCGCCGCACCCAGATTTGCTTTGCTTTTTGTAGCTTGGCATAACTCTGGTTGGATATTTGACCACTCTTCTTGACAGAGTTGGTAGAGTTGATATAAATTGGTTGGTTTCTTAGCATATCTTATAACCACAGTCCACAAATTAGATATCATTAAATTTAAAAAACCTCAGCTTTACAATTTCAAACACATCTTCTATCATTGTGGCCAAATGGCTTAACCTTTGTCTTGTCTGGCCATAAAACTTCTAAGCCAAAGGCCTTTGGCTTGTTTATTTGGGCACCTGTAAATTTCATTTGAGATTTAAGGGGTCAATTTTAGAGCAGGGCTTTTTTCTTAGTGAGCAGCCTCTCAGTCCATGGCGACGTAAAACTCAGTTCATTACAATTTTAAAAAAGACTTTCCCATTTTGTGTAAATCTACAGTTCTCCATAGATTTTCACTGGACTTTCGCATTGTTCTGAGCATTGTTCAATCCAACCAGTGCTGTCAATCAAATTCTTTTTATGCTAAAGGATTTTTTTGACTTTTTATGTATAAATTTGAGCATGTGTAGATTAGTGAAAATCCCAAATAAGCCCCAAATTACCGTTCACACCCATGATGAATCTCTGTAAACTGACCGGTACTGTATGTCATGCACATACACTATACCTAATTATACTTTTTTTTAAGTCTTACATTGTTTTACCATAATTTTGTAAGCAGCAAGATCAAGAACAAGGTTAAAGAAAAACTTTGTTTTTTGTGCAGGACTCTGAAGAAAGCAAAGGAGACTATCTGACCAGGACCCTAAGGTTGACCTATCACAATGTAAGCACTGTTTATAGCCTGCCTAACTTTTGTGGTCGTAATTGACAGTTGGGTTTGAACCCAAAAATATAGCTATGAAGTTTAATGTGCTCTAAAAAGACGCTTGCATTTTAAATGTGTACAATACTTTGAATTTTTTTCAGAGTTCCCGAACCTTGAAACAGTTGCACTATGTCAACTGGCCAGATCATGGAGTACCGGACTCCATCCCTCCCATTCTGGACATGTTGCGTGAGATGCGCTCTTATCAAGCCCATGATGACATCCCTATTTGCATCCACTGCAGGTCAGGCATTTGAATAGAACTTGAACTTACTGCATGGCTGGAGTTAAGTTGTTAAGGCAAAATATACATCCTGTTAACATATGAGTGAAGTGGATTCCCTTGCTCAAAAATGAGCTGCAAAGCTGATCTTTATTTTTTAATAGGTAATCCTTATATTGTTGGAAGCTCTGTTCATCGTTCTTAAGAAAAATGTTCTTGATGCTGTTTGGCGAAACCAGAAATGAATCAGAATGTACACAGCTTAACCTTTATTTATACAAGTAAAAGGTGCAACGGTCCAACTGAAAGGAGGCTTTTGTCACTGTTGGTTTCACATGCTTAAATTTCACATCCTGTCACTCAGGACAACTTGAATCAACAGCTTGGGGTCAATTTTAGTAGCGATTGATTTTCTAAATATAATGTAAATTAGATTGCGTTGCTTTTTAATGCAAAGAAATGTGAAATGTGAAAAAAATATTCCAGGTAAATGAAATCGTGACTCTTTTATTCTTGTACATTGTTTTTTGTTTTTGTTTTAAATAGTTTGAAAGTTCGCATGCGATTTCTTTTAAAGTAAAACATGAAGTCATTATAGAAATTGAGGTTGTTGTCACTCTTTTATTCTTTACTTATATTTCTCAAAATCGCTTTGTTATCTTATCAGTACATGCACAAGCAGAAACTACCACACTGTATGAAATGCCATCGCTCCTTTCTAACATGTTAAAGAAAAAAAGCAGATCAAAGGAGAGCTGTGCTTTTGGTTGTGATCAAGTTTGTACTGCTTGTGGGCAATGTGTACAGGTCCCCAGCAATATGGCTTCGAGGTTAGACACTATTCTTTTAACAGGAAATGTTTGTAGGCGGTTGGCCAAAACCCCACTAGGTTGTAAAGTATATATGTAGACATTTCCCCCTAAAATTTTCCAGCACTTACACTATGGCTAAAGCAAGAGCTTGTGACTCAGATAAGTCCAAATAGAAAACCTTGGGGCATGTGGGATTGCACCTGTGTGAGCTTGTCAGTTGTGTAGAAAATTTGTATCATTTTGTTTCCAGTTCTGCATCATACTTTCCCTCTGAAGAAACGCAAACAAGTATAGATTTGTCACATACTTTTACTTTGTCACATGCTGATTGTTTATTTTTTTTACATAAATACATCTTATATTTTTTTATATGCTTATGCTTAACTAAACTGTTCAGAAACTATTAACATGTGAAACCATGACACTCCTCATGATGAGTCAGCCATGTACTGTTGAGTTTGTAGCAGATATAACCTAACCTACATATCATGAAGCCACCCCACATCTGTGACAGGTCACCACAACATGGTTGCTAAAACGCTATTATTAAAGTTTTATTTTTTATTGCGGCAGTTTTTCATTGATTTTCTCGTCCTGAGAAAGAGCTTTGTACTTAATTCAGCTGACGAGGGGAGTCGTAAGCTGTGAATAGTTACAGACATTGCTGCAGTGGTTGTGGTTTAGCCATTAGCTGTACCATCACACCTAATGCCTTCTTTAGCTATGCTACATATATGTAGGGCAAGTATAGCATAGTTGAAGAAGCATACGGGCAGTTATACTGAAAATGTCTGAAAAATGTGACGTTTTTCTGTTGTGTATTTGCAGTGCTGGCTGTGGTAGAACAGGAGCCTTGTGTGTCATTGATTATACTTGGAACCTCCTAAAGAAACAGGTTAGATATTCTTCTCTGCTATGCTGTACATTTTGTACGACAGATGCGTTTAGCTGTAAAATTGCCAACCTTTCCATTACTTTTGTGTGCTTGTTTATAGATGATCACTTCAGATTTCAGCATCTACGATTTAGTTCAAAGCATGAGAACCCAGAGGCCATCTTTAGTTCAAACCAAGGTACCTGATGTTTTTTTTAATATAATGCAGACCATCACATCTAACAAGTCTTCCAATCAACAGAAACACATTTCAAGCAATTTATATAACAGTAATGCCAGTTAATATCAGTTTTGTCTCGTGAATCGTGCCCCAAAGTTATGCTACCTAACAGAACAAATTCTTGTTGTTTAATCTCAGGAACAATATGACCTTGTCTACAGAACCATCAAGTTACTATTTCAGAGATATTTGCAGTCTGTAGATGAACAGACTTTCCAAAACGAGGTAAGTAACCAGAGATTTATTATTGTTAGTGAGCTTAGACAGAGACTAGCTAGAAGCAGAGACGACACGGTTTTCAGTTGTGTGCTTCATCAACGCATACCGAAAAGCACAGCCATCTGAATCTGTAAAACAGAAACAGTAGATGTGGCAGCCTTTCTTGTGGTTTCAGCAACATTAAAATAGAATGTAGTCACATGATCAAAGCGGAAAATCATCAAACTGGCAGATTCGAAAATTAACTAAGAAGGTAGTGACACCTCTGTGCTCTGTTGAAACTTTTGCTGTACACTTCTCTTATTTACTGTTAAACAAAATATTAAACGGAGCTGAGAACATTCATATTTTACAAGCATACTGAATTTACATGCAAATTATAATCAATAATCTATTCTTGATGCAACTCATTCTCCTCTTAAAGGTCTCTGAGGTCTTTATCCCAGGTGAGGAGTCTGGTTTCCTGCCACAATTTCAGTATCTGCTTGACGAGGAACGGGCCTTCCTACCACAGTACAACAGTCCTTTGGCTTCTTCAGAAAACCTACTTTTCTTGAACGCCAAGGACATGCACACAGACCAGCAACAATGGCATCTGTTCCAGACCGCTCCTGAGTCAATTCCCCAGGACCTGAATGAAGGACCCTGGATGGTGCATGCAAATCAGAGAATTCCTTCAGCAGAAGAATTGATTGCAAAGAGTGATAGTGTACCATCACTGATCCGTCAGCCTTCACCAGATATAGCAGCAGCCATTTGTTCAATGGTGGAGGACCCCTACTTTGACACTGGTTTGAGTTCTCCATCATCAGATGGGGGACTCATGGGTGCTGCTGAGGAGACCACAGAATGGACATTTAGCCCTCTTTTCAGTGCACCCTCATTATTTTTGAATGACCACACTCTGGAGGCCAACTCGCCTGCTTCAGGTTAGTGCTAGTGCCTGTGCATGTGTTAGTTTCAGGATGACAACACTGACAATAGCAGCTGATGTTTCTGTTTTTGCAGACACCGGTGAAGTCTGTACTTCCGGAGAAGACCCTCCTCCACTACCTGAACGAACCCCAGAATCCTACATGCTGGCTGTGGATACAGGTTAGGGCCCATAGTGAACATACATCTGGAATATGAGCTGTTAGCTTAAGGGACGCTTACTTAAACGATGCAACATGTTGCGATTTTGTCTTTCAGAGGTATCTGACCCTTTTGAAAGGTTATTAGTTATTCCACACGATGCTGCTGCTGATGCACTTACAGAAATTAGTGGTAAGAACACGTAACTGGAAAATAAAATGAAACTATTAAGTATGTAGATGTCTGCAACATATTACAAACAGTTTCCAATGCATCAACCGTCTACTGATCACTTGCAATAAGATCTTATTTGATCAAAATCCTTCATATTGCAATCATGTTATTCAGCAAGTGCACTATTATTGATACACTATGATACTTTTCCTTACTTCCAGGCAGTCCCCCCTCACCTGCACCCCCACTTCCAGAAAGAACCCCTGAATCTTTTGAGCTGGCTATTGATCAGGGTAACTTCATAATTTCAGAAATCTCAATGATGAAACAGTAATTTAAAAAAATGAAAAAGTTTTTTCAGGTACTTCAGTATTCATAAAAAGACAATTGATTAATGAAATTGCTTATTTTGACTTTTCAGCTCCCGTGGAGCAGAAATTAGAGGTCATACCAGCAGTCGCACCAGCGGTGAACCTGAATGTAATAGGAATGTCTTCAGAATGGTTTGGCAACTCAAATCTTGGAGCCACTACATTTCAGAATGAGAGGAAATCTTTTGAGAGGAGTAAGGTAAGAAAGAATTCTCTAGACAGAATTCCTGCAAAATGTGTCAGTAATGCTGAGAAATAGAAAAAGAAAGAATCAACAGTCCACTAAATATATAATCAATCTACCGGTTACTTAAGCAGCTTTCTTGTATTAGTCATCGTGATCTATAAACAAAACATGCTGCAGGAGGTTATCTCGCTTATCTCTAGTGTTGCGCTGCAGCAAATTAAGGAACATGGTCGTTCTAACCAAACCAGAGACTCATAGACATTGTCAAATTGTTGTATTATTCGAAATACATGCAGAGCTTAAAATAAATAATAGCTCTTACTCTTGTCTGTGGTTATTCTCAGTCACCAGACTGATAACTGGTTTTTGGGTTTCTCGCTCACGAGGCTTTGCAGCTTCAACAAACACAAGGTTGGGACACTGTGTAAAGTACAAATAAGAACAGAATGCAATGGTCTGCAAAACTCAGAAACACATAATTTATTCACAGTAGAAAACAGAAAACAAATCAAAACAAACATTTTAAGAAAAATACTGGCTCATTTTGAATTTGATTGCAGCAACATGTCTCCAGAAAGAATTTCAAATTTACAAACAGTCCATGCGGCGATTTTCGTGACAAAACCATTCATGTTTTCAATGCAGTGCCACCCGAGGGCATCCAGTGTTGATTTTCATTGTCCCTTGCACGCTCTTGATGATGAAATATTTATACAGTTTTACACTGAGCAACATTATTCTGAATGTGCTTGTAGATACAGTTGTTTGCAGATTGGCGAGCCTCTTGCCATCTTTAATTCTGCCTCTAAAAGATACTCCTTTTTCCTCCAAGTCAGTACTGACTGGTACTGACTTTTGCTAAGTGATCTTAGCAACAGTGATGCCTTATTTGTACAATTTTCTACTGTGTACTTTTTAGTCTACCTCTTGTTTTTCCTGCCTTTTGTTGCTAGTTACCAGTTTTTTTATACATGTTGCTAGAATCTAATTCAAAATGAGCTAATAGTTTTTCCCAAAGTGGGACGGTTTCTCAGTTTAAACATTTAAAATGTTTTCTATGTTCTGTTGCAAATACAATATGAGTTCATGAGATTTACTTAATCTTAATTTCTGTTTTCATTTACTGCTTTTCTGGAATCGGGTTTGTATGTGTTATTCATTTTACTCATTTACAGTAGTTATTAGTAATTATGTGCGTCCCAGAACATGTGGGTGCAATGTCACACCCAGAAATGTCACAATGACACACGTCAAGGTTTGTGATAACTCACGTTGTTGATTCACTACCGTTTTCAAAACCATTTCCCTTACAAAACAATAGCGGTAACTGTTTAGATGTAGTAAGAATAAATGCATTGCTGAGTATTATCCCTGTTGTGTTTGTACATGGTTAGTGGTTGTGTAGTTTCCCTTTTGCTTCCTTTTAGTTCTGCGAACAAACTTTTGCTTGCAAGGAGAGAAAGAGGAGTTAAAAAAAATATTTAAAAGGTCATGATAATTATAGTAGTCATTTAGCGACACTTAATGTTAGATTTCATGATCTAAAATAAAACTGAAATTAATGTATACTGTTCTGGAAATATTTCTGAGATATAGATATAGATAACTGTGAGATACTTTTCTTTCTTGTAGAGTCTGAAAGTGAAAATGACCTTCACAGGTAAGATTTTTTTATTAGATTAAAATTGGCTATTAACAGTGTAATAAACTATACCTATGTAAAATTCTACAACGATAAAAAAAAATTTAATTTTACATTTTCATAAATTCTCACAGTTCTTAGTAGGATATTTCTACATGTTCTTTGCGATGATTTATATAGCATTGCTTTTTTTGTACTGTAGGACCAGTAAATGATCCTGACCTTTCTTCAAATTGTACTTACTCTCCGTCTATGGAGCCGCTATCTCTCACACAGCCTGCCAAAGGTACGATCTAACTTTGATATTTGCCTTCAAGTCTTGTTTTAGAATAAAACACTTGCATGCAAAACAGTGAATGAGGTAACTGTTACCTAATAAGAAATGTAAAAATTTACGGTTGGTTGTATTTGATTGTGCAGCCGAGCGCAGTCTGACACCTCCCCTTCCAGAGAGAACTCGACAGTCCTTCATCCTCGCCACGGAAGAAAGTGAGTATGCCATCACCTGCTTATAGCAGCGATAGGTACAACTGTGTATTTGTACAGCAGTACTTGATGTCTACGTGGAATACCTTTTTTTTTTTTTTTTATTTGTTTTGTTGTTTGTTTAGTTCATGAGCCAACCGCCATTTGCCCGCAACCGTTAGAAATAGCGCACCCCTCAACAAGGGTGGGTATATCATCTGAGTGGGATGGCACTTCTCAGCCCAAGAATTTCCACGATGCTGTCATGAGCAGGAGCAAGGTAATGGTGGTAAAATAGCTCCAAAGCAATAGAACGCGCTGTTCTAAATAAGACAGCAAACAGACAAAATAGTGATTAAAATTATAAGTTCCATAAGACATTTAACATTTTTGTTTTTAAACACTTCCCCACAGAGTGTTCGACCTAAAAGTTCAAGACAAGGTAGGTTGTTCAGTTCAATGAATGATGATACCCCCCTCTTTAGATGTGAGATTAAGTGATTTTCCATTGAAAGGGTATAAATAGCAATATTTGATCATAATCATAAGCTTTTTGTGGTTTCTAGTGAGCAGTGGAGGTGTGGCTTTTGCATATACACAGAGCTCTTATTAAGACTGTTTCAAAGTTGGGAACGGAAACTATAGACTATAACAAGTTTGGATTTTATCAGTTTAGGCCAGTGACCACACTGATTTACTTACTGTTACATTAAAAATAGTTTTTGATGATTTTAAATGGTGTCAAAAGGTTGTTTGTTGCTTTGAAAATGTTGGAGTACTTATTTTCACCACTGGGAGGCATGATATGATAAAACAACTGATGAAAGCTTGACTTTTAAATTGCTACTTGTTTTATTCATGATTAATCTAAATGCTTCTTTATGTGCTGGGTGTAGTTTATCATTGTGTTTCCACTGCAGAGCCCCCAACTGCAGTTCAGCCGATCGCTCCACCTACTGTGTTTGTAGCTGAAGGAGGAAGTGGTGAGTTGGTTCAGGCATTAAACAAAATACACAGTAGCCTCTCTCACACACACTGTTATTAGAAGACCTGTGTATACGTCTTGCATGGAAAACTGTCAGCCAAGTGCTTTGCTATAAGACTTCACAACATAGGGATTACTCTTGACGTGAAAAGCAGATTGTGTTAGAGGTTGCGCTTGGCGAAATTTCAAACACAAATTATTTCATTTTCTTTCTGTTTCTGTGTTAATCAGCTCAAGCGGAACACTGTGATGTGAACCGCAGAGCCTCCCTGAACAACGAGAAATCAGAAAACAAATCAGACAAAAACAGCGAAAAGGCCATGAGTAGAACAAAGGTAAACGTAAGCTATACAAGTACATAGTTGCACGTTTCAGGGATATTTGAAAGGATATCGGCTCTAATTTGTGTTTTTGTTTCCTTTGCCTAGAGTCTAAGATTTTTTAAACACAAACAAAGACGTAAGTTTGCTAAGATAAAACTTTAATACGGTCCTGATATCAGAAAGCTCAAACTAATAGATCTGTAAATTCTCATATCCTCAGCAAAAACTGCTCCTCCACTGCCTCCTACTCAACCTGGAACATCATCTCAACCATGCAGTGTTTTTTCAGTGTTCAAGTTTGGTAGGCCTACATATACTGTAACCAATCATATGCATTTCAGTATCACATAATACATTATAACACCATTTTTATCACCCGCAGGATTTGGAAACCGTTTTGGAAAGCCAAAAGGCCCCAGGAAATATCCTGACACTTGGGTCTGACTTCTCTGGAAACATAAAAAGTAGAAGTGTTTTTTATGATGGTCACAGTGACACATTGCATTGCTAGAAGATTTGCATCACTGCCTCAGGACTAAGTGGCGATCAAACAAGCACCAGCACTATAGCACCCCCAACAGGGAAGTCTTGTTACCTGAATATGTTACGTACGATTTATGAACAAAAATGGATTTTAATTAAAAAACAGTAGCTTTAAAAGAAAAACATGGACAGCCACTAAGATGAATGACTTGAAAGTTCAAACTCAGGAATGCTAGTCTTTACAATAACTTGCGTGCAGAAGTAAGCAGTGAGAAGTTTTAACACTTCTTGCATTAAAGCTCAAAGCAATGCTGTCATGCAAGAAATATATTTTGATATGTGCCTTTATGCTTTCAGCATAACATTTGAAAACGGGTATGCTACTTTGTGTTCATTACTTGACTTTTTCTGTGAAATAGAGCTCATTACTCAATGTCTGTTTGCTATATTTGACGTGACCACCTGCAGTTTTTAAACATTTTAAAAACTACTAACACCACCTTAAAAGACATGTCCGGTTAATGGAGCATTGAATATGCATATTTAATATGCCTATGTTGCAACTGTAAAGCTTAACTATATTACATACACTGGTTACACACAAATTATTTATTAAAAAATATTGACAGTATGCATTCTAATTGTGTTTTTTCCCTCTTGTTTAACAAGACTAGATCCCATTACAAACAACAGAAATCCATGTTTCTGGCACACAGAGCATGGCAACATGAAATAACAAAAGCCTGATATGACAGGGCTGTGATGGGGTGTTTTTTTTCTACATCGATTTATTAAGTTAAGACCACGTGAAAGCCACATTTCTGACAAAAGAAAAAGCCATTTTTCTTCCTAGTTTGGATTATGAAAGGCCTAATTTTCTATAAAACTATGATGCTATTATTATTTGCTTTTGGATATCATGCAAATGTAAAATGGATCATGTGAGCAACATTTTTTTTTAAAATAACAAAAACATGGTACACTATGGCTGTTTAGCCTCTCCCCATTTTACCATCCTACTCAACAAATAAACCTTGCAGGTTTAAATGAGGCTTACTATATACAGTAACAAGGCACTAAGATGTAGTCAGTGATATAGCAAAGGCAGCAAAACACCATCACTTCCTTCACACAGGAACAAAATTTAGAAGACAACAGAATGAAGGTCTCTCTGAGACTCGGTCGTACTCTAAAACTTGATCAAAGCTACGACGCTATACGCCTATTAGCCACAGCATTAAAGAGACGCAAAGAAATAACACTGACTGTTGGACTTTGAGGAAATAATTCTGGTATTCATGTGGATGGTACCACTCCAAAAAAAGCTGCATGGGCCTCCCTGAGCAGAACCCTGACACAACACAAAAAGTGCTCAGGAATGGCTGAACAGACTAAAATGCCCAAGGCATCGACTGGGCCTCAAAACTCTGGTTTTAGTATAATCGTGCATTTATGAGATGCAATACTCTGATCCCCAGAGACCACAGACACAGACCCTTTGGGATTGCTGACAGTGCTGTGCCAGGAGTTGCATACTATGAGGCAAGTAGTTCTAATGTTGTGACAGATAGCAGTATTTTTGGACAAACCTTGTGCAGGCGGGGGGCGGGGCTTACACTTTCTGAAGCCACATAGTTGCAACCATGTCAAACTCACTACAAAGTGCCTTCTTCAGCATAATGACATTATCAGCTAACAATAAGAGTGTGAATGGAATTTTAATTAAACTGAGACTGAAAGACAGCTGCAACATATTCCCAGCAATAACAACATAATATTTACATTCCAAATTCTGAATACAAACTCCACACATGAAGAAAAGAGCCAAATTGTTATTGCTAAGCGCAATAAATGTGATTCTTTAGTCATTTAGAAGTGCTTTTACAATTAGGTCATAATCTTAAATACTCATCACTGGTTATAAACCTGTGTTTATATGTTAAGCTCGATCTTAAGAAAATAAATAAATATCAAAAAACTATATTAACAGTAAGAAAAAGGCCCTGTATAAAATGGTATTTAAATAAAGAACTGCCCAAACTTCAACTTATGAAGCAGACGAGTAAGTGCTTGTAATATATTTAGACAATATAGTGTATGTTGCTTAGTTTAAAGGAAATTATACTCAAGTTTAAAAGATGGCATTTGAAAATAATCCAAAGTAATAGCTAATTATTATTTCCATAGGCATGATGAATGTAAAAAGTCCAATTCTTCCCAAGCTTTTAAATCAAATAAAGGCCTGGCAGCACTTTGACAACTCAGTCTATCAATGAGAAGCCACAGTATTCTTAAGGTAACATTAGTTCACTTTGCATCGGTCACTGAAACTAATAAAAAAAATATCAGTATCATGCTTCTATACTTACATTTTTTAAGCTTCTAAATCGATCCACAAGCATTTTGCGACTTCAATTCTTCCATGATATGGAAGCTAAACCAGCTAAACATTCAACATATATTAAAACATGTGCATGTGACAAATTATGTCAGTCTAAAAAATAATAGTTTCTATACATCATACACAGCTTCTGAATAAAACAGTGGAGAGTTACAGTGAATGTGAGAGCAATATAAAATAAGAAATTGTATTATACAATCCCATTAAATGATGTAATTGGACTTAGGGGAAAAAATGTGACTACATCATAAACAACATTTGAAGATTAAAAACAAAAGCGTGAACAATAATTTAAGTTGAAAAGCTTCCTGATTGACATAGATGTCAGTCCAAGTCCAAAATTCCTTTACAGGGGAAATATAGGTTGTGGGGGTAGATGGGGGCATAAGGTCATTCTGGGAAGTCTGCAGTGTGGCCATGAGCTTTCGGAAGGCTGGGCTCTTTTGAAGGTGTACATCCAGGGTGGACTGGTGCTAAGAAATGGTGGGGATCCTTGTATGTTGTTGGGAGGTGAGCAGATTTAGCAGGCTGTGGAGGGGCTGGCTGAGTTTCCTGGGAAGGTGTTGCTGGCCTCTGGAACTCGGGTTCTTCAGTTTTAGCCACCCCACCCTGGATGTTGTCTCCCTGTGGTCTTGCACAGGGGGTTATGGAGGCATCGGGCCTGGCAGGGGAGGAAAACGACACTCGACCAGAGGTGGGGCTGAGATCGTTGGGTTGCTGCTCCTCCATTGCGGTCATGTCTTCTGAATGGTACTCTTTGAGGCGGATGTGCCAGGCGAGGCTGCAGACTGCAGACACTGTCTTGAATTGGTGGATGACGTTCCTTGGGATAAAGTAAATGTCGTCGTCACACAGCTGGGCGCGGATATAGCGAATGCCTTCCCTCCTCAGCTGGTTGAGCTTTGCATCATCCACCCATTGAACACACTGCACAAAGAACGAAGACACATAGCGGTTTTATTTTAAAGCAAACAAAAGAAACCCGCTATAATATAAAAAAACAAAAAAACACATTGCTATAAAGCCACACGTCTCACCTGAGCTACTGGAGGTTCGTACAGATCCAGCTGCAGCCTCTGGACAACTTCATTGAAGTCCCCAGCATCAAAACACACTACATCTTTGGTTATACGTGGTCGGTTATTTCTGTAGGAGATTTTAAAAAAAGAAACAAAGTATATCGAAAAGTTACTTTCCCACTTCACGTATCATGATGCATGAGGTGCTGCTATCGCATCATCTTTATTTAAGAGATACTCACCCTTCTCCAAAATGCACTGCCTTCAGTACACCGACAGCAGCAGTGCTCTGCCAGTCAAAACTCTGCCCAATATGATCAGCATGGGCCTTAGTTCGGTCTTCAAAGAGAACCTCCCTGGGTTCACTGGTTCTCGGTAGGTAGTGCAGATTTTTTACCTCATTCATGGACCTGAAGAAACACATAAGAAAACCAGAGGTTACATCATGAATTCTTTGCCTATATACACTGATAAACCCACAGATGAACTTGTACCTGCGCCGCTTGAAAGGAGACTTAGGCATGTCAGCAGTGGGCACCATCTGTTCACCTGGTCGGACCCACATGATCGGCCCATCATCACTCTGGGAGCGACAGTCCAGTTTTAGACTAGAGAGGGTTCCCCATGGGAGGGTCATCTGTGATGATATACAAAGACACAAACATTAAGAAACATCAAGGCATCAAGTTTACTTTGATATGCATCATATTACAGCCTATTAAGCATATGCTATTTGCTGATGAGCCCTGTATATGCTGGGTAATGCTGGAGGATGGTGGTAACAATAAAACTTGTAACCAGTAGGAATGTGTTAGCACTAGATTGATCATAGAGTGTTGGTACTTCTTAACATTCCTGACAGCAACATACTGTATTCAACATCTTCAAGTCTACGGCCCAGAACGTAAGTACTGCAACAAGTTTTTGCTTCCTGTACTTTAGGCTTCGAGCATATTCAATTTGAAATAATCATTGGAAAGTCAGGTTCAGTTTTAGAATAACTTTAAATACACAGCCCCTACCATTTAGGATTTCATAAATAAGGCCAAATGAAAAAGTTTGCCATTTTTCATATGCAATATTTTGCTTTTTGCAGGCAATAATTTGCTGAAGTCTTCAGAACTCTATATTGGTATTTTCTGTGCTCCATTAAGCTTTCACTAGAGCCACCATCAGTTATTGTTTGTTATGCAACACAATGCATGTTGTTTTCAATTTATTTGGATGAATAATGGCACACATAAGGCTCTAGCATACCTCTGGATTAATCCAATTTCTTATGTTAGCATTAAAATAATCACTTAGTGCTAATGTTGAGTGACCTAATGTTTACTGGTTAGGGCACATACAGCATGAGAAGGGTCCAACTGCAGCCTTACAGAACCAAGTAGCTAGTTTCACAGTACTTTACAACCTACTGCTTACTCTAACTTCATGGAACAGAGTGCTGCAGCAATGTATGCATATTCTTGTCCCACTTCATTAGCATATGGCACACAAAACAAAATTGTTACAAAACCTAAGTGCTGTGTGAGCCATGTAAGCAGACTACAAACTTCCATCTATTAGGACTCTAATATTTCCTCTGACCTTAAGAAATGGTGACTCTTCCAGCATGTCCAGGAAATCTGGGAAGTAATCTCCAACTTCCTCGTCAACGGCTCCAACCAAGCTGATCTGCCTCATGGGTCCTGCTCGGTAAGTCCCTGAACAGTAAGTCCGATTCACCTAGGACAGCAGAAATTTTAAATATATTTCAGGGTGTGTGCTACAGTCTAACTTACTGTCTTTGTATATTGCATTTAGACACAAAACAAATGACTGTTAAATGTCAAAGCCTGAAGAAGAATGTGCACTCTCATATCACAGATTAATGATTGCGACGAAGCTTCAGCGACACTTTATGGCTAACAGATTCGATTTACTCAGTCACACATCACCTGGTAGCATATTCAAAGGAGGGGGAAAATCCATACACAAGTAACTCTAATGGATTTCTGGCCCGTGTGTGTCTAGCCGAGACACTACAGACCGTAATCTGTGAGTCACACCTTTATTTGTAGAAGCACACATGAATGCATGGAAAATATACTAGACTACAGTCATTGTAGCAAAATGATCAAACGCTTCATGAATCACAGACGTGATCAGCAACATAAACACTGCTGTTTTATGTAATGACCTTGTAAAATTCTGTAGTAAGTAAAAACAACAACAACAAAAATTTGTGCATTTATGCAGTGGTGAGACGACTCCATGCATAAAGACAAACTGCTGATCTCTGTATCCTTTTCAGCGTCACACATATGCAGATGTACTGACACAGTTTCATCTTTCTGCAGTTTCTCCAAACGAATCAATTTGCAACTAGGGCTGGGTATCGTCACTGACTTCTAGAATCGATTCAATTCCGATTCACAAGGTCCCGAATTGATTCGATCCACGATTCGATTCGGGGAAATTTTGCCTCAGACAGTCAGAAATATTATAATTCTGATCACTTATCAGTACATATCTATATTTTTATATCTATAAAAAGAAAGCTGACACTTGTGAAACTTTATCAAAGGTGTAAGCATCACAGCAGATTCCTTTGTGTCAAAGTAACTGAGGATAAAACACATGCGTGCCGTCGGGTGAGAAAGGCGACATCTCACTGATTGGGATGCGTTGGGTCCGCGTTTTGTGTTTACGTCTTTGTACAGAATCCGTGTACCTGCTCTCATTTACTGTTTTAGCTGTTTGGTGGTTGTAGAAATTTTGTGAGGTTTAACTTGAGATTCTGGCGTTTCGGGCAAAATAAGTTTACATTTAAAAATCGATTCAGGATTTTAATGAATCGATATCACATTATCCAAGCCAGAATCGATTTTAATCGATAAATCGATCATCAAAACCCACCCCTATTTGCAACGTCATGAAACAACTGTGACTGTAAGTGCCCTCTGAGAACAAACGCACCCAGCCACCAGCAGTTTTTCAACTTAATGAGAATATACATTAAACACAGACAGCTACTGAGAGGCCAATATTTTTGTACCTCATTTAAGATCGTGGCTTTTTTAAGGCTTGCTCTGACTCACAACAATATTGATTTGATCTAAAATTTGTTTTCCGTTTTAGTGGATCGCATCTCACCAGAAAAAGTATCTGCACCTGATGTATAAACACTGGTGGAGTGGGGGAACTCATTGCCATCATGGGCGATGCTATCTATTTCCACTGTCTACAACTTAAAAACACTCAGCAGTCTGATAGTTTTCGTTCATGACACATCATCTCAGCTGTGACCTAATTTACTCCATTTATGTTTTTGCATCTCTGACACAAAAATGTTCTTAAAAAAAAAAAAACCCAAAACCCAACATATTCTGCAAGTTTAAATTTGCTCTTCCCAAAACTATCCCCTCTATAAATCCACTTATGCTCTGATATTATAGCACAAGAACAAGAATTTCTTGTACATCTACCTGGGTTTTGTACTGTTAGTTGATTAAAACCAAGGGATCTTTACACTAAAACATCTATTAAAAGCAATATATATTTAATATTTAGTTAGCTCCATTCATAATGGAAATTACTCTTTTCAGCCTTTTTAAAAAATGTTTTTTTAAACACAAATTCATGCTGATCAGCATCTAACCACTCTGCTCACCCCAAGCAGTGTCTTGTAAATTTGTTTATGAAAGTCACGAGGGATTTTGTTTACATTCTTTGTCTTATGGGCAAGAGAACCATTTGCCCTTTTCACATACCTGAGAGTGAAAGTTGGCAATAGTGGTAGTCTCAATGTCTTTCTTGCCCATTATCTCCATTTTGACCGGCGTGTTGGGGAAGTTGAAGGCAAAGTAGTCCAAGAAGTCCGGTAGGTATGCAGCTGCATTGTGTACTACTGACAAGGCATAGGAGGCTGCACCTTTAGGCTTTTCGCCAAAAGCCAGCTTCAGAAATTCCTGGGCAAAGCACTCCATCTCAGCCGGACTAAGACAGGCCAACTCGTCAGCATAGGCGTGCAAGATAGACCCCCCACCATTGGGTTGCCTTTCCTCATGTATGAAGCGTCCATATCGTGTTCCTGTCTGGAGACAGGAGCTGCGGATGTAGTGGTCCTGGTGGGAAAAGAAGGGGGCGTGAACCTGTTTGAGAGCATGGAGGTGGGCCGGGTAGTTGACAGCATCTCTGCCAGGATGGTGATTGCTTTCATGCTTAATGCTGCCAGGCAGAGAAGGATCTGTTCCAGCCCCTGAGCATACAGTCTGAACGGCTTTGTTGTGCATGTGTCGAACCTTCTTGACACCGTGCTCATCCTCATGATTCTTCTTCTTCTTCTTTTTTTTCTTAAGGAGATATTCTTCTAGTGTTAAAGACTTGCCATTCTCATTGTGAGGCCTTGGCTCTACAAGTAAATGAGCAGCTAAAAGTTAGAAAAGAAGGATGTGCATAAAAAAAGCTATGTTTTGCTCTGATTGTTCTTTAGTCAACCCATAATGCAGCAGACTAGCAATGATGATTAAAGGGAGATTCAGGGACATATTTTCTGTAAGTTTTACGTATTCATTGCTTCTGTTTTTTTCTTATTTACTATCAAAGGATATACACTAGGTCAGTTGTATATCTACTCCATAAATTGCACTACTTAACAGCAAACATTATAAATTGTTGTAATCAAAACACGCACACATACATGCCGTTACTTGTCATTCAGATCAGCCCAACATCCATCTTACAATGCCAACAGTCTTTAAACGAAAGTAAATAAATAAATAAATGAAAATAGCAAAGCTCACCCTTCTTTTTCTTCAGTTCGGCGTGTTTTACATTTGCTTCTTCATTTTCCTTCTTCAGCTTTAGTTTCAGGTCCTTATCCCTGGGCTTCTCTTTGAATTCCTGGGGCTTGGCCTTGACCACTTTGAGAGGCGTGAAAGTGAAGAGCGCAGGTGGCTGTGAAGGCACCGTTTGCTTCTTCTGTAGCTGCTCCGGCACCTTTCGCGGCTGAGGCGGAGGAAATATGGGCTTCTTCGTGCCGTTGGTGAGGCTGTGATTGTGATGGTGGCTGTGCAGGACGTGCTTGTCCGTGCTGAAGTTGTGGGGCTTGGGATTTTGCTGCAGCTGATGCGGCTGATGGATCCGGTGCTCGGCATGTTTGTGATTATGATGGTGGTGATGGAGCTTCACTTTCTTCGCTTCTTTCTCAGACCTCTCCCGTTTGTCGGCCAACGGTGACAAGTCCCTTTTCTTCTTCTTCTTCTTCTCTTTCATGAATCGCTCCAGACGATCCCTTACCATTTTGTCTTCTACTTTGGCACGGAGCAAGTCGACTTGAGCTGCCATCTTTGCACGTACAGTAGTCAACAATTTAAAGGACTCTGGGTTCCTACTGCGCAGGTCCCCGACAATTTGTAGTCCTCTTGCCGTTAATTTGTAGTTCCCTTCGCTGATTTGAGTCCATTGCGCACGCGCAACGCATTGATCTGTAGGTAATGTAGTTTAAAGACGGCGCATGGCTGCATGGGAGTTGAAGTTTGGAATGTACTGAATGCGTGCGGCTTTGCACGCACTCACCTCCGTTCAGCTGACGTAATGGTTAACCCACTGGAGGCGGAGCTTTTGCGTTTACAGCGGGTGAGAGCTGAGAAGTAGCAATATTACACGCCACAACGATAAACCACTGTAACCGACTCCAATTTGAGGTAAAAATAATTTTTTTTTTTAAAAAAGGCACACCCACTAGATGCGAAAAAAGGACAAAACAAACATGTTTAATCAGTAAACCTTTATTTATCAGTGCATGAACAAAATGCCATGACCAGATTATTATTATTTCTTTTCAACCACTTTATAGCATTTCCTCTCAGTTCCCTTCCCTTAAAAAAATAATGAAACAATTTACAGAGGATTTTTTTCCTGCATGAAGGCAAATATTTATACAGGTGCTGTACAATTTATAAACATTTACAACTACCATGATGTAAAACTAAAAGTTTTTTTATATATATTTATATATATATGTATATATGTTGGAGCAATACAAGGCCACAGTATCATACATGGTAATGGCATGAACAGTAATTAATACAGTATCGCATCATAGTCACAATAAAGTGGACAATAAATTAAGCAGTGGTCTTACAGACCCACAGATGCATGCATTACTGCTTCACATCCTTATGGGTTGGGTTCAAGCAATAATTTGCTTGTGAACAGCAGTGTATAAACCACTAGGTGTCTCTACTCCACAGGAAAAACATTGGAACAATGCTACATTTTCATTTTAGAGCAGGGCAACATATCCCAATAACTTTTTTTATTACACTGAATTTATTAAAAAATAAAGTTGACAAACCTTAGATTGTAATTTCAAGCCAGACTCCTAAAGAAATAGTATTGCCAATTTCATGCACCATATGCTTAATCACCAAAGGGTGACATTTGGTGAATTCTTCAGGCATCTGGCCTATAATGGAACATAATATTAATACTATACTACTTAAATCATGGGGGTCATGTTCTAAAATAATGATCAAAAATAGATATTTGTGTTGGAATTATCTGTTTTTGTGCCTACATTTATAGTAACAAAAACACATATCTTCTAATGTTTTTAGTAAGTTAAAAGCCAGATGTCTCACTTCTTACAGTCAGCCTCTGTTAATTCAATTCATGTATAATATGTGTCAATATATGTGTAACCACTTTGTTAAATGAGATATGTTTCATCTTCAGTATATTCAATGCTACAGTGATATTTAAAATACACAGGCCTACAAGTCAGCTTGTATACATACACGCAGGCAGAGGACCTAAAATACAGAGCTGTGAACAGTCAGCAAATTTATGAATCAGGCTTGTATGAAATTAGATGCATAAACTGCAGTCTCTGAATGTATTCTTTTAGATGGAGATGCTTATCTACACGTTCCATTTCTACCTTTCCTCATCAAGTCCACGTGAAAAGTGAAATTATGTGTACTAACTGTTCTGTGTACATTTAATTTCAATAAATTACATTATGCTTTATTTTCATTTACACACATATAACAAACATTAGAACTATAACCACAAGTATCTGGTCTGCTGATTTATGCATATAAAGCTCCAGGGTAGTCTTTCCATTCTCTGATATGCTAAGGGGATTCATGTCTTCGCATGTATGAATGCAGTCACACAGACGATTCACGACTCTAGTCGGTCTCAAAAAACAAACCATAAAGGACTTACAAGACAGTTTTGCTTTTAAGACAGCGATCAGAGAAAATCACAAGTCTCAGTTTTTAAAACATCCATTTGTGACAGCAACAGTGAGTTAGTCTCACCTGGAAGAAAAGCTGTGATTGCATGTGTATGCCTTTAAACCTTCAAACATGACACACGCAATAAAAAACCCCAAAACAAACAAACAAACAAAAAAATCTGGATCCTTCATCGTGGTGGGGAGGAGAGCAGTTTATCCAAAAAACCCACAAACAGTCTCACAGTGAGTGCAATTAGGAGCAGCTTCTTTATATTACCGGAGTCTCTGATTGGCACAAAATAGACGTCATTGTTACTTCCAAATACCACACTCAGAACCCATCTGTTACACACATGCTTACACATCATTATACAGTACAAATACTCATGTAGGTACAACATGTGTGTCGGATCAGATATCAGCAGCTTGATGCAAACTGATGTAGGCAAACTGGTTGGAGAAAAAAATAATCAGGAGCAATGAGAAGCTATGTTGCTGGTTGCACAGTGATCTGCTATGTCAGACATGTCTAAAAAAAATAATCCTTCAATTCTGAATTCATGTTTGTGGCTCAGCTTTTTCTTTATATATGCAGAGTCCTGGCAGGGTTTCAGATATCTGCATATGTGGTGTCCACTCGGGACTGGATCTTGGCAGAACTGGGAACTTTCCACGGGCCCGGGGTGATGGGACCCTTCTTGCTGGTAGTGTTCCCATTGCAGCTGGGGTCTGGGATGCTACTGTTTGAACCTCGTGGGTCCTTTTTATTCACTTCTTCAGTTGAACCATGGTACTTGCCATCTCGATGTTCCTTGTCCCGTTTGTCTCTTCTGGTCTTTCGGCTCAGTGTGCCACCATCAGCGTCTGACCCCACCCTCTCCCTGTATGTTTGGGAGTTGGATTTTTGGACCAGTGCCTCTTGCTCAGCCTTCTTTGCCTTTCTGTAGTAATCAGTGGTTCCCCAGGTTTTGTCTCCACTCTCTGTAGCTCCTCTTTCCTGCCAGTAAGCTGAATCAGCCTGCTTGTACCTCAGGTCCTTCTCTTCTCCAGAGGCAATATTGGGCTTTTGGCCAGCTGGGCGCCTGGGGCTGTGAGGCTCCTCCAGGTTGCTCAAAGGCACGGCAGGGTCACGTTCCCACTTGGAGCCTCTTTGTCCCTGGGCTTTTCTGTCCTTGCTCATGTCCTCCAGGGATCCGCTGTGGCCTTGGTCTGTTTTTCTAGGGCTCTGGGAGCGATCTATGTGCTCCCTTTGGCCTTCAGTGGCTCTTCTGGGGCTACCACTTGCGGAGTCACTCCTGCTTGTTTTATTGGTCTGGGTGCTTGGGCTGGTGGTTCGCTTATGGTTAGGGTCAGAGAGCTGCTGTCCTCTTGGTTTGTTAGGCTGCCTACCATGCTCCCTCGCAGCACCAGGGGACCCACGTTCTATGCCGTCACCCCCAGGGAACTCATCAGGGGCAGATATTTTGGGTGAGGATGGGGAGAGTTCAGAGGTAGAGAGGGAGACAGAGGATGGAGAAGCTGGAGATGACTGCCCGTCAGATACAGAGAATCTGGGAAAGCTTGAGGTTGGAATGGTTACTTTGTCCTTTGAACCTATGAAGCAAGCAGCAGATAGTAAGAAAAAAAAGTTTGAGCTAAGCAAAAAAACTGCTATGTGAAAGCAAAGAAACTGCAGAAGCTAAAAAAAATCATAACGAGATATTTTTGCACATTCAACAAAGATTAAAGATGATTAAATAAGTCATACAATAGAAGCGCGATATGCTCAGTTTTTGGAAAAAAGATTTTTTCCATCTACCACACTTTCTGTAATAGTCCTTTGTAATAGCCCCCTCTAATATATTTGCCTTGTTGAGATGTGTATCAGCTGACAACGTAGCTATCAATGAAAAGGTGCTAGAGTTCACTCAGCACTGACGTTTCAATTTTCCCCAGAGCTGATAAGAACTGCACAGCTGTAGTTGAGAGCAGATATATGCAGCAGAAAAAACAGAGAGAGAAAAGGGAGCGTGATGGACTTAGAGGTGCTGAATGAGCTTTTGGATTTCTAAGAGCAAAAACTCAGAGAAATTCATTCAAATAATTTGGTCTTTGGATTGAAAGATTGATGCCAGTGAATAAACACAGATCCTTTTACCACTTTTCCACTCACTGATCAATATCTGGTTAAGAACTTCTCTCCAGGCCTCCATCTTCACTCACACTAAGGATGCAGTGAGTGTTCAGTGGCATCTTGTTTTGTAATACCCTTAAAAAATAACCTGTGGGGCTCAGAAGCCTTCCAATGCTCCTGCAGGCCTGTTTGTTCTTCTAGGACTCACTGCTTTAGTTCAGCCCTCCGCATAGTCTGGTTATACTGTAATACATTAGGTTTTTACTGAGCTACAACGAACTGATCTATTCAGGCTGATCGTGGGGGATGACATAGTGGATAGAGAAGAACACTTTAATTTGGGAGTTAAATCACTCTGAAAGGAGAGTTCTAAGACAAAAGTAGGTGGAGTACAAGGATTACCAATGTTATTAGGGACAGACCAAGAAAAGCAGTGAGGCCTTTAGTGATGCTCTGGTTTCATGTAGAAGCACAGGGTGGAAGAAGAGTTCAGACCTATAGAAGGAAGAGATAAAAGTAGAAATAGACAGCCGTGCTAGAGCAGAAAACAGAGAAAGCAAGGCAGATAAAGAGCACAAAAGGCAGATCCAAATAGCAGTAGTAAAACAGAATGAGAAGAGAGAAAAGTCAAGAAAGCTTGCAACACATGCATGAGAAAAAGGAAACTCGGCACCCTGCTATCTAGCATATCCATACAAAAGCTTCTCTATATGTATGACTAATAGGCTATTAAGTAGATCTATATGCAGCGGCGACAACATGCACGCAGTGCTCTGCAATAACTCACTGTGATCCGGGACCAAGCCCTGGCCAGGTCGGAGAAGTAGATGAACCTTATTGCCTCCTGCTTGGATCAGCTCAATTGCCCGAGTGTGTGTAATGCCCTGTGTGGCCTCGCCATTGATCTCCACTATTTGATCTCCAACCTGATAAATAATAATAAAAGAAAAATAATCTATTAACATTAACTTTTCCACTGCTAGGGCCAGGATGTCTCATTTTGCCCGAGGTAGAGTGCTGTGTGAGAAACTCAATAAAGCTTTGATGAGGAACTATTGCACTTCAATAAAGCGGACAAAGAAAACATACATGTATCCTGCCATCTTTAAGAGCGGGTCCCTCCTCGGCCAGTCGAAGAATGAACAGCCCCATGTTATACTCTTTCCCTCCTCTCAGACTGAAGCCGAAGCCTCTCTGGCTGCGTTCCAGCTCCACCACAAAGCAGCCCTGTTGTTCACAAGAAAGATTGTGAGCTTTTAAGACTGAAGCAATTGATGCAAAAATCATTCCCGAGGTGGAAATGAATCTGGAAAATCTATTACTTGGTTGATATACATCACGATCAAGAGTTTCTGGGGATCAATTGACACCAGGGCAGAATGACAAGATTACAAACATAAAATACTACAACTGAGGAAATATAAACATCAAGCATTGGCCTCACCTGCTTAGGGCCCGATGGAATGAGAGTTCCTGTCCCATCTCTTGGTGAAAGATGATTCTTAGCCTCCGAGTCACCATTCCTACCCCAGAGAAGATGCATTACAGTGTAATTTACTGTAATATGACACTAAATATTTACTATTTCAAAGATATGAAATAGACGTCGTTTATTATGAAAATTTGAGTCAGTAAACAGTTATTCTGATGAGGTAGACTGTGATATGTTATACGCAATATTCATACCAAACATAATAAGAAGCAACTATGGTGGCAGTTTAAAAGTGACACATTATGCCTCATGTGTCTGAAAGGAAAAAAGAATAGATCGAAAATATATCAGAATACCAAAATTTTAAATCACTAAAAATCACACACACACACACACATATACACGGACACACTAAAATATCAACATTGGCCTTAAAAATCTTATATCAGCTGAGTTCTAATGAAAACCCATAAAATGCATGTGTTCAGTGCTCTCGTACATACATGCCTGTACCACCAACTTATTCAAATGTAATATTAGTAAGAATGTTTTTATGCATATCCCATTTTAAATATAGAAACAGAGCGCAAAAACAAAAAAGGAGAAAAGGAGTCTAATTCTGTTCTCTCTCTGCTGTGTCCAGTGTGAGATCCACACATTACCCCTCCTTCATTACAGCAGCATGAGCCTCTTTTTGTTGGCTTCATTATGCAACACACAGAGAAATGTAAATTCTTCAAAGAACCATGTTGCTTTTACATTTCAGTGACAGATAAGGGGGCATACTTTAATGCTTCGCAGAGCTCATTACAATGCCTTTGTGAGAACTTCGCTGTGCTGACGCACTATATAAAGAGCATAGGAATTCTTACCAGCTCTAGCTTTCAGAAGAGTTTGCACACTTTATGCCACCAAGCTGAGAGCTTCGGCTCATATCTGAGCCTAGTGTGACCCAAGGCATGTTGGTGATTAAGCGGAGAGGAAGAGGCTGAGGACTGGACAGGGGGCTAAATGTGGAGAATATGAATGCATGCTGATGGGCAGTGAGCGGACGTGGGCAAGAAATGATGGTGGCAAATTTCTGTTGCAGCAGTGGGATTAAAAAGTCTGACACAGGTAGCCTTGTTTAAAAAGAAAGATCAAAGGGGAAGCAAGACTCCCTATTAATCTGTCTCTTTTCCTTTGCTTCACCATCCAAAGGGTGACCATAGGGGGATTTTCTGTCTTTTTGGATAACAAGGAGTGTGTGAGGCACAAGAGATAGTAATGGGCCACATTGCAGCACAAAACCGAAGGCGCTTTGAGAGGATTGGGGCTAATTTATGGTTCAAGTGGCAGAACCTGTATTAGATTGTCTCCAGTGGACTTAGTATTTCAAAGGGGAATACTGGCAAGCCTGTGTGGATGCTCGAGCTTGTGTGGGAGTATGCGTGTATAATCGTTTACCTGTCTTGGTAGCTGGGAGGCTGTTGGCCTACAGCTCTGTGTTGTGCCGAAGGGCTCTGCTTGGCTGAATTTGTTCCAGACGGAGGAGCGCTGTCTGTAAAAGTAAAAGTGTGCCATGATTCCCCATGATCTTATTCCCAGAAAATACACTTAAAAAACAAAGCAAACAATGACAAAAGAACAGCGCAACAGCACTGCGACTTGGTCTGTGTCAACTCACCATCTTCAGGCACAACAGTAAGAGTGACAATGTTTCCAGCATCCTTGATGAGTTGAACAATATCGTTGTGTGAAAGCTCCATGATGGAGCGGCCGTTGACAGCAGAAATACGGTCTCCCACCTTCATTTGACCTATACGGTCTGTAGGGCTGCCTTCAATAATACGACCAATTTTGTGAGGTATAACTGGAAGAGAGCAAATCAGAGAAATGACAATCTGCAGTGTGGGATGTTTATGCAACTCTATAAGCCCAACATTTAGAGACCAAATTTTAAGTAAGAACACATAATGCCTTTATGTGATGTCCTGCACATCATGTAAAAAGCATTACGCACATGCTAACATATCAGTTTATGAGTTATGTTACCATATACTCAGTCTTAGTTGAGCACATACCCAATAAGCTCTTTACAGAGAATAGCTAAGATTAACAATTTGTGCCATCAGCTTTGGAAGTATTTGAATATTAACAGTATAAAAATAGCATTTCTTATTCATCTGAAAAGGGAATTTGTTTGCGATTATTTCAGGACGATCCTTCCAAAAATGACTTTAATGCTTCCCTCCCTACATGTTCTCCACTAGCATAACTAAATGTCAATAAGTAACAGATTTTGCTGGAAATGTGTTTGATGTTTAAAAGATTTGGCAATGTTCCAAAAAGTAAAAACACTATATAGGATTTCATTTTTAAGGATTTATTGATTTTATTTATTTCTAACCTCCAGGTGGGGGCTTGTTCTTTGACGTGAGGATGACAAAGCCAAAGCCCTCGTTGTCTTTGCGCTGCAGAGTAACATCAAAGCGCTCAGGACGGGTAGGCTGAGCAGGCTGGATGATGCTTGGTGCTTCAGTACGAGGCATCTTGGGAGAGCTGTTGACCAAAGCAGATGCAACCTGCTGGGGCTGCTGGTTGCTGTCATCTTCTTCTCCACCATCTTTAAAAAAAAAAAAAAAAAAAAAAAACGGTACAAAAATATTAAAGCACAAATGCATAGCATTGTAGCAAATTTGGACTACATTTCTAGGACTGATTTAAAAAGATGCAGCGTTATATTAACATTTCAGAATGATTCTACCAACACACGTCAAGTATGAGCAGTCTGATTTAGTTAACATAAATTTAAACCAATAACAATTATTTGACAAAATTTTTCTGATTTGCTCTTGCAGAGATCCTTCTGTAAATAATGCAGAAGCAGGGGCTTTATCAAAGAAGCCTTTCTGCAGCATGTCTTACCCACATTAAATGAAAGACCGTCAGCTCTACAGTTGAGATAAAAGGCCTTTCCAATTTGTTATTCATAAGACAAGCTAAGCAACCTCCATCTCTCTTCATTGTATGTTTGTTTTGCTGAGTCTCTGTTTTGCAAGCCAGCATCAGTGAATCGCTTTCTAAGCCCCCTGCTTTGAAAGCTTAAACCCTCACATGATTGATGCTTAATTTTTTGCAATGTGATCAAAGCTGTTGTTGTGATACATCAAATCTGTAGTAATTTCAAAAAGTGCTTGTTCTATTCATGGAATGGCTATTGGTGGGGTAAACCAGCCAGAATGCAGCAGGGTATGTGCAGTTAAAAAAAAAAGAAAAAAGAAAGAAGAGTCAGCATTTTTTCCATCCTTTGAGATTTAACTCTACCAGCTGATCTAATCTTCAGTGCTTTTCACACAACTGCAATCATCCTTGACAGATAAACAGAGAGCAAATAATCTTCTTTTCTTGTTTCCACTTTATGCCCATTTTGATTCAAGATGAAACTTGGAATTCACCTCCCATGATTAAAATAAATTAACAGTCCTTAAAATTCCTTTTTTTCCCCTTTCAGGAAATTACAGCATAGAGTAGCATCTTAAAAGTCCATTTTTGACAAACTTCATTTCAGTCAGAGAAAATCTACCACAACAAATTTAAAGGATTAAAAAATCCAGATCAAAGCTTTCCCTCAAAGGTTCTCCTCTAGCATACTGATATAAGCCAAAGGAGTGAGCAAGAAACCACACTTTCTGTGCCCTCGGAGGAATGCGGAGCTGATTATTCAGAAGCAGACCAACCTGTGTATGCTAGTTTCCTGCGGACTGTAAGCATGACTTGGCCATTACGAGCAGCATTGGTCATCAGCTCCAGCACTTGTTTGTGGGATTTGCCCTTGACTGGCACGCCATCTATACAAAGTAGCTCATCCCCTGCCCGCAAGCGCCCGTCCTTCTCAGCTGCACCGAGTGGCACAATGGCACCAATATATACCTGTGGAAGTAAGATGGTGTAAGAGACATAGCTAAATATACCGATCTGAGGGAGATTCATTACACAGACTGGCCGGTATTTTCATAATACCATTCCCAGAGATGGGAAAAGAAACTTTGAGTTAATATTAAATCAACAGAATTCAGCTTCAACTTGGTGTCAGTCTGCTGTTCTTATGACTGAGGGTCTCCAACAGTACTTTTAAATGGATGCTGGCCTCCGACTTACTGGCTGATCTGGTCCCTCGCCCCCAAGGACTCTAAAGCCAAAGCCTGATTCCTGATTCCTTTTGATGAATACATCCAGGTCCTTTGTATTGGGAGCTGCACAGAGGAAAGAAAAGAGAACTGGTAAAAACTGATGAAAAATATTCATTAACTGCAAGAATGAAATCTCTCATGATCATCAGGAAAACACCTAGATACTTGACATGGGCAACAACACACCTATACATAAGAATAACGCATGCTGACCACAAGGCAATCTGAGATTAAGCAATCTAAACTAGGCCAGCTGTTTTTGAAAACTCTAGAGCAATATTTTCCCTCTTGCCGAGCCAGAGATGGCACTGCTAGCGATGTTAATGAGATGATGCTGTCAGATGCTAACAGGAGGTGGCAGAATCTTTTTGTCTGTGTTTGTGGTTTATAAGTAATTCAAATGGTGCATGTGCACAGGTTTCATTCAAAAATGCTTTGACTGTAATATTTTGATTGCAGTATTTCATTGTGAAATTTGGCTTCTGTGTCCCCCAAATTCAGTAACAAGTGTGTTAGCATTTGCAAAAGACTGCAAGCTGGTTTTAGAATGGAACATCTGAGGATTTGATTTCTTTGGGTAATAATGAAACACAAAGTAGCAATTTGAATCAGCATAGACACCGGTAACTTGTTAATGTCACTAATCCAAAAAATACGTTAAAAAACATGAATGAATTAAATAAATATTTGCATCTGTAGTAAAGTTTACTACTGTAAACTGTGTAAGTATAAGTACTCCTGTACTTACGCTTGCTGTCTAGAATGGCCTTGGACTTGAGGTAGAGCTCAGATGCATCTGGTTTGGGTGAAGCTGAGCGCAGGGTGCTGGAGGAGAAAGTTGATGCATTGGGGGATGCCTCAGGCTGACTTAGGGTCTCTGTGCTGCTGATCATCTCCTGCCTCTGCTGCTGCATCGTGGGCTGAGGGAACGGATGGACCATTTGTTGGGGCACCGAATGAGGTGCCTGGTGTGAAGTAGGCTGGGCTACTCCGTGAGACATGGGAGCTGTGCACTGCAACACAGAGACAAGCAATGTGATATACACGATGGTAAAGCACGAGCTCATTATAAGGCAATCATCCATTAAACTAATGGATTATATATTACATATTTTTTGCCAATGTGTTCAGCATCATTGTATTATGTCTGCAGGTTATTTAATAAAAGGTATTCTATACTATTGCAATGATTTATGTCTAAAGTAGGAAGGTAGCTAATGGAGGGAAAAAAATCATTAAAGCTTGTCCAGAGTGACAAACTACTCCACCGGCATAAAATGAAAGAAAAGAAAATAGTACATCCACACAGATCTGAATAATTATGCATTGAACAAATAAAACAGTATGAGTAAGCCTGTCGGTGCCCCAACACTCTCTATTTTAAGAGTGCATCATGGAGGAGTAGCAGAGGAACAAGCTGTTGAACATGGCATATCATCTTAAACACCCATACACAGAGGGATGCTAAGTTGCCGTTTGCCAGAAGCCAGCATATTTACCCACATGCAGTTCCAGAAATAACAGCCTGGCTAATGTGGGCTCCCTGAATGATGCATCTAACAGCAGCTACTACAGCACGCACAGGTTTACACGCTGGGGCTTGCGGGTAACCAAGACAAAAGTTTTCTGGTTTAATAATTCATCAGCAGTTTTAGCAGCAGAGTCTATTTTTTTTATCATACAAAATGGATTTGAACTGACAGAAAACTTACTGGTTTCAGTGACTTCACTGGAGACGTCTGACCTGTGAGCAGAGAGACAGAAGTGGGAATTAAAGTCACATCATGAACAACACAACAGCAAACATCTGCCAACATCTGCTTACATCAGATTAAATTATTTAAGGACGAGTTGCATTTTGCATTTTCTTCACTCTAATGAACTTTTGGCCTGAAGCGGTTGAATGTCAAGACTAAACCCTCTCTCGGTTCTTATACAGAATCTGCACCTTCTTCTCCACCGACTCACACTGTGAACTTGCTCATAGGTGTCAGATTTGCCTTTTGTTTTTGTTCTCTCTGTCATGGTCACAGAGCAGAACGTGAACCAGAGTGTAAGTAAACCAGTAGGGGGCAGTAGACTCCAGTTGCATGAACGGTTTATGGGATGAGAGACAGATGACCTTAAGCCATGGGAAAACATGCATTTCTGTGGTTTAAACCTGCCAGCTGTTAGCTACATTACTAGAGCAGTATAAACACTGAAGCTTTTCAAATTTGAATTTTCATCAAATCAATTTATTATAAAGACAATTACTGGCATCGATTTAATAAAAAAACATTTAGTCCCTCCCCCCATTACCAATATTATGTAAAAATTCACTGGCAATATCTCCATTTTCACAATCTCTGATCATATCATATCTCAGATACTGAGTTCAGAAAACAGCCCATGGGGAAGGGCACTTTGTCTCATTTCCAGATTTAAATCCAGTATAGGGAGCAAGGCCAAATAATTTCCTGTTTCATTTCTCGCTGCTCTGCTGTCATTAGAAGGTAGTTCTAGCCCCCGGCTGGGAGTAAAGCCTAACCTAATCCCAGTCCATGGGTGACCTGAGGGAAGCCCTGCGGCACTACTCGTTTTAGTCCTGGAAAGCTATGATCTGCTTTTTTTTAACATTAACACACAAATCCTCCATATGCACTGCAATTAAAAAAATGCATATCAGGCTTGCACAGCAGCATACACACATACACACAAACTACAACCCCCTGGAGCTCAACGTAGACCCCAGCTGTGCACATCTGATATGTGGGTGCAACACTGATCTCTTGAATCTAGGCTACTGCACTGCAGTAAAGGCATAAAGGAACAAGCCCTTCAAATCTGTGAAAGCATGAAGTAAGAAGAAGGGCAATCATTATTCACTGTGCTCCATCACTCCTGCCTCCCCTCTCACTTTCTCTCCAGGCAGCAAGTGAATCACCAAAACTGCCATCTATTTGCACCTTCCTAGCATAGCTCATCATGTGACTAAGCATGACTTCCTCCCTGTTTGGGAAAGTGCATGGTGGATGATGCAGAGCTGGTGTAGACCAGAGCGTGAAATTGCTTTATTTAACATTGGGAGAGTCTGTGTATTCAAGCAACACCTACTGAACACCACAATGCGTGCTGTTATTTTTAAATTAAAACGTTGTGCATTACATTAAATCTCACCTCTTCTACAGTTGAAATATCTTTGACAATGTCTCACTTTCTCGTAGGAAATTATTTACAAATGGAAGCAGACTGTTCACCTCTGTTGTTACGCTCTGTGTTTTCTTTTGGCCAAAAGAAAGTAAAGAAATAGAACAGGTGGCGTAAAGGTGAGTGAGGATTAAAGTAACTTCAGAAACGTGGGTCTAAACAGCACTAACGCCTGTATTTTGTCTAAACAGCAGATTAATATAGACATCAGCGATATCACAACATACGTACTGTAAACTCACCACCTGTGATATCCTTCTATAACGTCAGTGTTGCAGGCTTACCTGCAGCAGCAGTGTACCATTGTACAATAGCAGCAAAGTGAACTTTCATCATTGCTGACTCACCTCCTCTAAGCACCAGCACGTTGACCTCACTGCCCACAGGCAGGTCTTTGAGGATGTCGACCACCTGCGAGTGGCTCAAAGTTTGGACATTCTGTCTGTTGATCTCCTTGATAACATCACCCTTCAACAAGCCGCGGCACCACTGGGCGTCCAGGATCATCTTTACCTTTTGTCCCAGAGGGCAATCCGCTATGGCAAAGCCAAAACCTCCCGGGCCTTTCACCAAGGGCACACTCACCAGCTCCGGCTGTAATAGAGTAGGGTCAGGCCCTTCTTGATTGAGGGCATGTGGAAGGTGGTGGTGTTGATGGGGATGAGGATGGTGGTGGCGTCCTCCGTTGGTCATAGGTGGCACTGACGCAGTCTGCCGAGAAAGGGTTGCTCCATCGTTGACAGTATAATTGAGGTCTTGTGGAGTCGAAGGGGAAGGAGAAGTGTCCTTAGAGGCACTGAGGTTGCTCGATGCCTCCTCACTATTGCTGGTGTCCTCTGGCAGAGGGTAACCCCGACACAGGACCATGTCCACATACTGATTGACTGGGATAGATTGGAACATCTGCACGACATCAGCATGAGTCTTTCCCAGCACACATGTCCCATTAATGTCCACAATTACGTCACCTAAAGAAGAACAAAAAGCTTTTACACATTTGTGACATGAATAAATTGGACAAAATTTACATTTTTGTATTCATCACCATGCCAAAGGAAATTTTGAAAAGTACTACTACAACAATACACCGTACACCATTAAAAAGACATGGCGATAAGCGCAATTATGCAGTTGGATTACATAAGTAGACTCCTATATCTTAAAAAATTCAAACATGTTAATGGGGGAGAGGGAGTGTGCGAGAACAGAAAATAAAACGAGATCATTGACGTGTTTTCTTTTTCCTCCTTTTATCTCCATGTACTGTAAGGGATAGACTCTAATCACCCCTGGCCTGCCCCAGATATAGGTCTGGATAAGCAGCTGAATTGCTGACTAGCAAGGTGGCTAGATGCCCAGAGGAGGATCGCCCACCCACACAATCAATACTTTACCCTCGGAAAAAAAACAGGCTAAGTTTTCACTCTCGTGAGTGAGCTTCATATACCAGTTTGTTGCTTGTTCAGACCAACTACATGTCGCTCTAATGATTAGTTCAACAGCTACATATCCAAAAAGCTAAGCGAAATATATTTTCTCACAAAGTTCAAACACTCTACCTTTAGCATAAATAAATGCCGTCGGCCAGTACTCAGAAATGCAAAAAAAAACTACTTGAAGATGTTACAGTCTACTGCTTGCAATTAAAACCCAATGAAATTAATTACATTCATCTTTTGTTATAGTCAATTACCCTCCTTCTCAAGGGAAATGAAACACTGAAAATAATTACTCTCTTTGCTCCACTCTTAAGTTGATTCTCAGCAGCAGCAACGGCTTGGCAATCAATACTACTGTAATGTGAATCCTAAGGCATTACACAGTAACATACTTCAAATTAATATAGTCACCATGCATGTGATCACAGAACTAGAACATGCAATAATAAAGAACTTACTGTGCCACTTGCAAAACACACTACATGGAAGAGTCCTATACATCCCCTGTTTTCACATAAGCAGACATGTCAACCTGCAGCCACGCAGCCTGTATGCAGGCTAATTACATTTTTTAATATACGAGTGCGTATAAAATGTGAGCGTCTACTATAAACTGCACACGGGTTTATTGATGACTTCTCTATTTTTAGAGCTGCTCCACTGAACACTGCCTATAAACATTTGTCTTTGCTTGATCAAGCAATGTGATATTCAGAGTGAAGTGCCTGTTCTGTTTTTTGCCTCCAAATGTGTTTATTTGTGTGTACACAAAGGGCACATTAAGCTGTATTATGTACAGAATGTATGCTAATGCCCAGCTTAAGTGTTACTGCGTGAATAAAGATAAATGCCATGCACAGTTACCCGTGTACATGTGAATGTGACACTGGATTATGTTGACTTTGCTTTTAAACAATTGTATTACCTTGCATTATGGAAACAAATTACAGCAGGGTGGTCTCCAACTGTTAAAACAGCATGTGAACCAGATACTTAAAAAACATTATGTCTGTGGGGAATGTTACCTGAGGCAATCTTCTTGTCATGTGCTGCAGGCCCATCTGGCAGGACGTTTTTGACCTGAAGGAACTCGTCAGGTCGGTCCCCGCCAATAATGGTGAATCCAAAGCCCTGGGGGCTTTTTCTAAGTGCTGTCTTAAGTATGTTGCCCTGTAACTGAGTTGGATCTCGAGTAAACCCCCGCATTCCTCTGCCAGGCTCCTCTGCTGTGGAACCTAAAGGAGACGTAGACAAAAGGTAATCATTAATGATCTAATATTACAAGTATGCTCAGTAAAATTATTGCACTAAATGTTTGGGGTGTGAACACATTCTTTACACTGTGCTTTCATTTCCACACACAAAAATGTTCGGACAGAACATATGTACAGACAGCAAAAGCTTCAGAAGTGGCTAAATGGACAACTGAAAACTAACATATTTACATTTCAGCTGGGAAAATGCCTGATTTCTAAAGAATATTAGTTTAAACACTTCAAAATAAACAGATTCCAATGTGATTAGTTCATTTAAAATTTTGCCTGGTGTTCTACAGAAGGCAAAAAAGTGTCAAAATTCACTTAATTGCTTCTGTTTACCTGCTGGAAATAGTTTTAGTTTAAAAATAATTGGATGTCTTTTCATCTTTTAAACTGTAAATGAAGTCACAGTGGCGTCAGTTACACATGAATGCAGCAAGCCTTTATAGTTCAAAAGTTTGTGAGACGAAATTGTACGTGTATGCGAAAATGAGCCCAGTATAGGAAGAGACACTGAAACGCTTGCTCATAAATTGCCATCTGTCACCATCATAACAATACTCACACAGTGACAACATGTCTGACAGCACATCACTTACTGCTAGTAATTACATGAACACTAAGAACTCACAGTTTAAGCGCAAACTCCAACAAATCACACGCGCACACACTAACAGAGACACACAACTTGCAAATCTACTGCTCTGTTTACAAAGCCAATAAACACCCAGTTATTGCAAAATGCCTATAGTTTGCCCAAGTCTCCCCACAAACAACCAATTCTTTTCACTGCAGTGATAAATCCATCCTGAAACGCTCCTGACATTTTCCAGGTAAACTTTTCATTGCAAATTTCCTTTGTGTTGCCTGCAGGATGTGTAAATGGGGCGCTTTTATGGAAGACAGGAACAGAATTATATTAGACAGTGTGTGCGCGCGCGTGTGTGTAGGTGTGCATTTGTGCGAAAGAGAGCAAGATAAGAGTGATGAGACAGAAAGAGACAGCAAGAAATAGAGTTAGCCTTGACAGAAAGAGAGAAATTTTAACTAAATCCGAGCTTGCCCTTCTCTGTGGTGTGTGCCTATGAGATTGTGAGTTATGTGCTCTGTCCCTGCGTGCTGGGCTTCTACTCTGGCAGTTCCCACACTGATAGATGCTGGGACATCAATCTCATTAGGGAGAGCACAGATAGAAGTCCCCCCTTCCCCTGTCTCCTACACCACTCTCAATGTGTCATGGGATTGTGATTTGCATAATTGCATGGCAATTGGCAGAGGAACGTGACCGCTCTGAAAAGACAAAAAAGATTATGCCAAGTATGACTTAGATGACACTGCTGCGTCAGTGCCGGACAAGTACAAGGGATATTCTAACAAATGTCAGTCTATGTTGAGCAAGGATTTGCAAGCAGGTACAAAAACATGAAATTCTTCTGAACAACTTGGGGCACAAGTGTGTAATAAGAATGATTTATGATGGAACTAATCCCTGTCAGATAGCTCCGACATACTGAAACAGTCTTTCTCACACGATCACCTCGAAGGCAATACTGGCATAATAGTAGTGGAGAGAGACAATCACAAGTGGGATGAAAAGGGAGCTACACACCAAAGCCATGTTTACATGGTCTTGATTAAGCTGTGGGCCACAAAGGGACAGTCAGTTTCCTTAGGGTGAAGCGATTATATGAAATGTCTGACAGGATTCTCAGCATGGTAATTATGGCTGAACATAGGGCTGCGCTTTGCTCTTGTGCTCTGCGGCATTGTCTGGGAGGTCAGGTTAGCCAGCCTTGTCAAAACAGTGTTTAGAAGCCACCTCACGCACATCCATACACTTGCACAAGACCACTAGCCATTAATTCTCATTAACAAGGGTGGGAATTTGGAGAACAAGCACAGGGGAGGCAGTCGAAGCTGGAGGCGGCGGTACGCAGCAATATCATCCACAAACTGCAGAAAGGCTCAGCTGTGGGAGGTGGGGTCTGCGTGCAACCGACTGAGGCAGACAGTTGTGTCCAAAGGGTGTCTGAAATACAGAGGCTAGTTTGAATACTAATGAGGCCATGCCTTTTGTGTTCACACGCAGAAGAGCATAATAATTCTTGCACATTTTACAACAACCTAGTCTTCTGTCTCTCAGACCTTTATATTTACTGAGAAGAGGGTGATTAGATCATCAAGCAGCAGCATTCCCCACAGGTGGTAAATGATGAGCAGATGACCCAGTGGAAATGCAATTTATGATCGTAAGTCACTTTCAACGGCAGTCACCTCTTTCTCCTTCCCTGTCTCTCTTATTTAACTCCCTCCCTCTGTTCTAAAGAGGGCTTTCAACTACCATGAGTGACTGTGGCAAAAGGATTTCAAAGAGACCTCAGAACCCGCCCTATATCATATCTACTTGTCAAAATGAATTCTGCCACCCAGTGAAGCACTGTTCCATTATTCAAATTGAATATCATTGCTTCAGAGGCTATGGGCTGTTTATCAGAAGCCTGTCAACTGTTAGAACATCTTCCAGACAGACTTCTTAACATGAAGGAGATGAAAAGTGCCCCAGTATTTTGATAACACATCTATTGCAGTGCTATATATATATATAAATCTATATAAATATCTTTGCTGAGCAAAAAGCTAGAACTATAAAGCTGACATCTTAATAATACTGTCGACTGCATTGCATCTTATGAAGGAAAATCGCCCTGTGGAGAAGTTACTGAGTTAAACTACCACTGCCTGAGCTATCGATTGTAGCGTCACTACCATAAGTCAAAGACACACCAGTACAAAACATTTTGTTTAATTAAAGATTCATGATTGAATTTCTTGTAAGACAGCCATCAGGTCAATAATCTTTTAGACGTTTTCTTGCTTCTTCATATGGAATCGGACGTGAAAGCTGAATCCAAATCTGACAACTGGAATAGTTGAGTGGTTAAAACTTTAAAAAAGTTTTTATATGTATGTCCATTACTTAGACACGTAAATATAAATTTATACATTGGCTTCTCATCTGGCTGCTTCATTAGATAATATTTCATCAGGTCTAGATAAGGAAGCCGTTATATGAAACGTTAAATAACCACATATTAGTTCATCTGTCTATGGACATCACACTTGTTTAGTTTCTGAACAAGCTAGGGCACCAATGAAGGACATGCAAAGGTTAAATGTATTTCAGTGGTGGAATTTCTGCAGCTCACACTGTCTTCAACAGGGCATTGGGAAAGACTATGCTGCCCTTTTCAGACATGACTGCATATGTTTAGCACCTACTAACATGTATTTTACTGTAAATTTGTCAACAATTTGAATTCATATGAGTCCAATTTAATCAACCCAGGATGACGAGTTTGGGGAGTGTGACCATAAGAAAATTATCACCTACCCCCAATTGGGCCACTTTTGCCAATATTTAGGGGTCAAAATTTATTTTAGCCATTTCTGGATTCAACTAACAAATTTTAATCTTAGGGCTGATTTAGACATTTGTCATGAGCCCAAATTGGACATGTTTGACTAAAGCTTTTATAGAAGCACTTTGGTTGTAATTAATCCCCAAAATAACTTTGTACTGGATGCATATTAAGTACTATAATACTGACAAAGACAAGGCCTGAGTTTTGAGGTAAATGCAACTTTTGCTTATTCAAATCCCAGAATGCAATTTAGACCTATGTGTCTACTATAAAACTCTCCAAGAGCATGTTTAGTAATGGTAATGACTGGATTTTAATGTTGATCTTGATGAAGGCCACAGGCATAAATGCAATGGTCAAGTAATAAATTTGTTCTTCCTACTACAAATGTTGCTGAAGCTTCAACTTCAAATGACTGGATTTTCAAAAAAAAAAGTCAACTCTCCTAAAAAGTACCCATTTTCCTCCACACTGACAGTTTTCTGTACAAAACTGACAAAATTTGACAATTTGTTCTCAAGCCTTCCTTGTGTATGAACCACTTTAATATGCCTGCGGCTCGAGCGTTGTAGGTGCAGTTACCTGAGGGCGTAGCAGCTTGTGGAGGTGCTGGAATGGGCGTGTCCACACTTAGCTTTCTCTTAGCTTCCATTACTGGATTTTCAAACTGGGTCTTCTGGTTGATGTGGCTGTACAGGGAATATAATATTAGATGAGCAAAAATCACAATGTTAGATAAAGCTAGAATGTGCATTGAAAATATAATTTTTTTTTGTTTCGATTGCATACTGTTGATCTATTACTGAGTTTCTCATGTCAGTTGACAGTCCGAGCTGCCAACTGATGGTTCACCGTTTGTTATCGCTGAATAGTGCTTGTCCAAAGAGCTGACACTGTTCTTTGCCTCCCATGCAAACCTGCGATTTGAATACGAGGGCTGTTTGTGACATAACATGTGCTAGGCAGACAGGCTGTCTTTATAATACGTGAGCTGTTCTAAATACAGTACGAAAATCTTTAACCTGTCTTTGCCAGAACTGCTACACATTTAAATGGTTTGAGAGAATATCTAAACCTCATTAATTAAAAATAAATTAACTGTCATGCCCAATGAATTCTGAGAAAATTTACATGGAGAAAATCAGTAGCAATCTTTCATGCTACGGGCCCATATTGTATAGCTGGGATAAACATCTGCTCAATGCCTCATAATGCCAGAATAAAAAGATTTAATGAACAGCAAAATGACAGAAATAAAAATGTGCCTTTTTTCACATTACAGGCACTGAGGTGGTATCGTTTCAGAAGTTTCCTAATATAACCAGGCTTTGCCAATCCAGGATCAGCAGCTATACTTGGGGGACTTAACACAAAACTCAATCTAAAAACAATTAATGATTTGCAGTCACACCTGTGTGCTTAAACATTTCCTGTTACCAAGGGAAATGTCCCTCCACGGTTAGATGGTAATGGAGAGAGGTAGCTCATCTGCATAATAAGCTTTAACGGTTGTAAATCCTGGTCATGACAGCACCTTAGGAAGAGAAAATGCATTGATGCTGCACAGTGAATCAGCCACATGCTGAGACACTGACTGTATACGTGTGCGCGCGTGTGTGTGCATGGGTACTCTGCACTCTTACTGCGTATGACTCATGCACAGAGATACCCTCGCCATTAAGTCTGAAGAGATAAACATTCCATTTTCCTTCATTTCCACTCCTTCATTTCTGTCATTTCCTCTTTTGCTCTGTCTCACTTTCTCAATCCTTGATTGCCACGCCTCATGTTTTGTAGACACAGTGAGACTTTGCGTCATGTCGTTGCATTTGGTCGTTCATTCACAATAAAATTTGCCAGACAAAAAACACAGAGACAGAAGAGAGAGAGAGAGCCTCTCAATGACCCTCTTGCATAAACAGGCGCGTATATTTCCCCCCTGCCTGCGGGTCTCTTCCTCTTTGTTCACAGTAATGGCACTAAAATGAAACACTGTGCTCTTGTTTACACTCTCGATCAGAATTGAATCTCACCCTCGTTTCCATCTCAGGGACCTCTAAATCTTCATTGTCTGTTGTCTTCACTGTATTTTCTTTTTCAGATACACAGACAAAGCCGTAGCTCACTTGTTAGTTCCCACAAGGGTGCTTTCAACAGAATTGTGGGAAACTACTGTTTGCACAATTGCATAATGTACTATTATCATGTGTCCCACAGGTTCCCCTGAGATCCAGCAGCTCAACATGTATATGCTTGGTATTAAGTGATATGGCTTTATGTTGCAGAATATACAAAAATATCTTGAAATAGAACTCATTCTAAATGGGCATTTTGGAGAAATCAAGTATGCAGAAACAGCTTCAGAAAACCTATAAAGGTCGAGAATGATGTCTCTTCAGGAAAGAGACTAAGAGACTCAATATCACCATGCATTTAGCCATTTTGTCTACATCTGTACTTATTAACAGGTGTAGATTTCTATGGCTCTACAGGTATAAAAGGAAGAGAGATATTTACTTACTCTACGTAGTATGTGCCAAATTGTGGATCCTCAATCTTCTCCCAGCCATAGGGCAACTCTGGGGGAAAGGGAAAAAAAAACAGACAGGGAAAAGGCTGACTCAAATCACTTAAGATACTGCTGAGGCACTACATGGACAATTGGACACACTCAATGAAGTGTGGTGTTTTGACTGGCACCATCACAGCATGCTTAGCTACACCTACAGAACAGGAGGCCTTCTTTTATTTGTCACTATGTGTTTAAGACTTGATACACACTATGGAGGAGGAAGGGGAAGACGGGCGGGAGGGGAGGGGGACACACCGTGTGTTGTTAGAAAGCCTCCCAGGAAAATAACAGCCCTTCTTTCCAGTGGTGTGTATGTGTTCAACATCTCGGGTTTCTGCTACTGTGTGACAAACACACGCAGCGCAGAGGAGATCTTTACGCAAGAGGAGCCATAGAAAATTGCCTTTTGAGAGATGCTGCACTGATGAGCTCTCTGCATGTGTCCACGAAACCATTAGGAGGAGACGGGCGGACTGAAGACTGGGGGTTTGTGCTGTGTCACCAGCATGACTGTGACCAGGAGCGCTCAGCTGTTCAGTATCCATCTGTTAGCCAGCGCCCCCTTCAGAGAGGCAGGGATGCAGTTCATACACACAAACCCTTCAATACAACAAGGACTTGGGAAAAGTGTAGGTAGCATGTGAGCGGACTCGATGGCTGTAAGTGCCTGTGCGATTGTTATTAATCACAGAGCTAGCTCCTATTGCCTCACCTCCTTCGTCGCATTTCTCAGGTGGCTTGGCTTTCTTGGCAAGACGTGGGTCCAGCCAGGTGGTGGTCTTGCTGTTATGACTGTAATATGAAAAAGATACAGGGCTTTAAGCACAGTTTAAATTATTTTTCAAATACTTAAGATGCCATTAGAGTTGAGCAATTAGCGCTTAGATCTCTTGGGAGCCACTTCACCCGGGGAGTGTTTTTCCATCTCTAGCAAACGAACAGAGCTCTCCCAAAACAGGATTATGACTACTATTTAATCTTTTGGGATCAAATACTTTATTAAATAACCTTTTAAAATATTAGTACAGTTTTAACAAAGCTCAGAGGATCGTTTGAGGCATAAGGAAGATGAAAAGTAAAAAAAAAAAGTCACAGATTACAGAAGGATGGAAAGGGACGACACAGAAAGATAAAAGAGTGAGCAGTTGCAGAGATCATAAAGAGCAGAACTAAGACAGCAGGTCAGGGGTGGCGAGCTCCATTTACCCTGTTGTTTCTCTCACTGGCAGAATGAGCTATTGATTTAGCAGCAGGCAGCTTTACTTGGCTCTCTCAGTGGCTCAGCATTGACTGTTTGCCACACTAACGGGCCAGGTAAACAATGCGGGCCTGCTGCTTTTAGCGGCAGCCAACAAAACCAACATCAAACGCGGGGGAAATAAAAGGAAAAACTTTATTGAGACTCAACTCCACTGCAATGGCTGAGTCTACAGACAGCTTCCATGTTCAGCACCTGCTGTTAATTCAGTACAGAGAGTTGCACTGAATAGGGAGCAGAAAAGTCAGAACTCTAAACACACTGGGTTAACAAGGCAGAAACAAAGAGATGAAGAAGAAACTGGGACTACAAGCAATGGGATTAGAACAATGGTGATGTAATGGGAGTGTAATAGGACAAAAACAAGACAGGGAAGTCGCAGTAGAAAGGCTACTTACTCGATGAAATAGACCATGCCGGTTTCTGTGTAGGCCATCTCCCAGTTTTTAGGCAAGGGCTCCTGACTTTCATCCTCTGTGTTCCATACGCGCAAGTCCATGGCCCCAGCTGACTGGTTGTAGCTGGGCACTGTCTTCCTCCACTCTGCTTTGTCCTTGTGCTCTGTGGCCAGGCATGGGGAGAGGGACATGGGCATGGAGACAGAAATAGGAATGGGTTGGGAGTAGTGGTGTGGGAGATGATAGAAGGAGAAGGAGACAGGACGTGAGAATGTGGCGCCATTGGAGCTCCTCTGGGCTCCTTGCATTTCTCCCTACTGCTGCTGCTGCTGCTGCTGCTGCTCGAGCTGCTCTTCCTCTGTACACTAGCCGGACTGTTACATCCACAGGAGTGTAAGGGGTAGAGAGAGAGAGCGAGAGAGACAGAGAGAGTACACGGAAAGAGGACGGAAGAGCAGCAATTGCCATAGGATTTGCATGTCAGTAGTGATGTACTGAGAACTGCCTCCCAGGCAAGAGCAGAGCTGACCAATGCTTCAGCCCAGCCGGGAGCGCTACATCACAACTCTATTAGCATCATAGTGCTGCTTGTGCGTGAGGGTATTTGCCTAATCTTGATGTGTATGTGTGCCTGTCTGGGTGAGGCTCTTATCTGCAGGTTTCATCTGGTTGTGTGTGACCTAGCTTTGTCGTGGAATTGAATGCTCACTCTGTTTGGCTGGAATAATGGAATGGCAGGGGGAAAATAGTGACAACTGTTGACTGGAATAAGTGAAGAGCTCTTTGTACTGAAACCAGGGCCCCTTTTCATGATAGAACCAGGAAGATGTTTCCACATTTATAAAGTCTGAATAAACGACTACACACAGACACTTGCTCTAGGGTACAGCTGCTTTCAGCCCTTTCAAAGAAATATAAACAGAAGAGCTGTTGCAAATTTGTGCAGGCAAGATTGCTAAAAACCCCGAAATGACATGAAAGAAATGTACAATCAGTACTTAACTACATTCAAGGCCCAGAAATATGCCAGCTGCTACCTCTTTTAGTGGGCACTCTAAAACCATATGAAGAATTCATGTATTTTCAGTGAGACAACTGACGTGGTTCAGGGGGTTGGGAAGCTCATCTTCCAACCGGAAGGTTGCCGGTTCGATCCCCAGCTCCGTCCGTCCTGGTCGTTGTGTCCTTGGGCAAGACACTTCACCTACTGCCTACTGGTGATGGCCAGAGGGGCCGATGGCGCGATATGGCAGCCTCGCTTCTGTCAGTCTGGCCCAGGGCAGCTGTGGCTACAACTGTGGTTTGCCTCCACCAGTGTGTGAATGAATAGTGTGCTTTGGGTGCCTAGAAAAGCACTATACAAATGCAATCCATTATTATTATTAATAATAATAATTAATAATTAATAGTGATATTTGTCCATAATTAGTATTTTCTCTTGGTTGAGGTCTACACTGCCATCCAGAGATGATAATGCATATCTCTGACAATTTCTTTTTCAGAACTTTTTTTTTCCTTCTTCATTTTTTAAAAACATGTTGCAAGCACTCAGACTTGAGAAGAAAAGAAACCTTTCTTAATTTAGCATTTGCTGATGTTGCCACTCAAGATACATTTTTCAATTTGCATATGCAACACACAACTCTATTTTTTGTAGTGTTTAAAATAAAAGAGTGTCTTAAGGTAATAACTTTCACTACTGTTACAATTTCATTCTCACTATTAGCTCTTAGCTGAGCCATGCAGTGACATTCGTGTATGGGAATGAAACGAGCACAAACTATCTTTCTACCCGAGGGATTGCTTCTATTGATCTCAGACAGACTTTGGCTACATTTTGACTTTGCAGTGCTGTGATTTAGTGCCGACCTTGCATGCAGAGCAGCTAATCCTGAGAATGTTTATTTGGAGAGAAGAATGATAAGGAGAAAAGAAAAAAGGTCCTGCTGTTTTGCATTCTGAGAACAATATAATGAACTGCTGGAAAAATAAATAAATCAAGCAAACAAAAAAGTGCTGGGGTTTAAATTTGTAGAAAGCCAGTAATGAAGGGAGCTGTAATACAGCTAGCAGAGAATACTAACTAACAGTTGAGAAAGCCACGAAAAAAAAACCAAAAAAACAAAAAACAGCGGTGTCCCTCACCGGTCAGTCCGTTGACCAAAGGAGGCCTCTCTTCTTCCTCTTCCTCCTCTGGAGCAGCGCTGTCCTTTCTGTCCATCTTACTGACCGAGGTTGTGCGTTTTCTTTGGACCTCCGTGTCAAATTCCTCATCAAACAGAACCTGGTCCACCAGGTCTGGCTGTACAGGGCTCGGCTCCGCAGGGGGCTTAGGGGTCCCATAATAATTGCCTGGGAAGAAGAGAGGGCGAGAGTGACAATGAAATATATTCTTTAATACATTAAAAAAATATATGTGCAAGCTTTCTTGATTAATTTCATCATATAACCCTAACCTCAACCACTTATCTATACACATATTCACATACAACCCTTCCACCCGGCTAACCTGTAATCTGTTTCTTACCTTTACCCTTAGTGCAGACTTAGAAATTGCTAGGCAGCCTCTGCTTTGAAGATCTCATATTTAAATGTAGTCACTTCAATTTTACCAAAATACACACAGACAGCCAGAAATGTTTACTATGGTATGAAAAGAGTTTCTTTCTGGCTTTATAGTGTACTGCGAAAAGAGCAGATAGAAGTACACACAAAACCATTCTGTCGGCAGCAGACCAAAAAGAGACTGTATCACTTAAAGTGTGAAAGATTACTGCATTTCTTTAAAGACCGATAGGAGCTGTTTTTACCTACAAATTTTAGCTGGCAGAGCTGTACTCTGGAACAAAATGAGACCGAGGATTTGCTGTTGTAACCCTCAAATTTTGGGAAAATCTCCAGTTTATGAAAAAACAAAGTCTGTAGCCTTTCTCCTAGATGCCAATATCACAATCAGCACTGACCCACAATACCATATGCTCAATCAGGACCACTGACTATTACTGTAACAACAGATCATTTGCTGGCTTCTAATCTTTGAAGTGGCCAAAGAAAAAAAGTTTTGATTCACTCATTTTGTTTATGTGTTAAAAAACATAATGTTATATTTACTATTTCACTCACAGGCAATTGTGGCCACAGCGCTTATGCCAAGGTAGGTTCTCGGGCACTTGATTGTCCCTTTAAGTCCATCAGCTTCCCTTTGCTGTCATGTTGGAGCCTAAGGCAGTTAACGGTCTTACACCACAGAGCAAGCCTTTGTCTTTTCTCAACTACAAAAAAAACGGGGTGACCCACTTACTACTCGCCACCTTCTTTCTTTGTGAAAAACAATTGAGGCCAAAAGATGTGAGAAAATAGTCGTGAACGTATGGTAGAAGTATTGATTGTCCTCATATTTTTGTGTGGGATTGCAGTGTGCCGTGCTTTGTTTGAGTAGCCGAGCGTTGTTTTGGAACAGTTAAACGGCACATCAGAGAGTGGAAAGACACTGTGACCAAGGAGTCTGTGGGGAGGAGAGAGACAAGGGAAGGGCCACTTTCTCACTGACAGAGATATGGTGGAAATAGAATTAAGTTCCACATTGAGGAACAATCATCCTTTCTATTGTTTTAATGTCTCTCGTTTAAATAAATAAATATTCAAAGACTTATCAAATTATTGCTTGCCATCTTAAAAGGAAAACAAAGAGGATTCAGATTAATGTACCTTACACTGAAATGCATTATTACAGTGACTGCAAAGTATAAGGTTATTAAGAGTTACCATCCAAACACCATTTTTAATCAGCTATAATTATGATACACTAAATAAACAAAAACAAAATCATCCTAGAGTCATCGTGAGAAATACATCATAACTGAGTCAGGTAAATAGATTAATGCACATTTAAATTAGAGAGCATTATTATCAGAATCAATTGGTTACTAGGTTTGTAATTAATAACAAGCTTAATCGTGGAATAAAAATTGGGGGAGGTAAATTAGAAGTGGTAATTTGCTCTCTTCGTTCCAGTTTCTGAAGCTCACACAAAGGTTCCCGTAGCTTCTCTAAGTACCCCAGTGCAAAGAGCGGAGAGACGATGGCCAAAATAAGGAAGCACACTGAAATTGATTGCGTTGTAATTACTGTGTACTAATGAGTCACAACCTGAAAAGCAGCTTTTGTTTAGAATCACTACCTCCGTCCAGCACACAGATACAAAACCATAAGCTCCCAAAGTGAACTGAAAAGACTGCAGGCTAGATGTTTTTTTAAACTGTAGTTTAAAAACTGTAGAGTCCAGCTCATTAAGAACTTGCTAATGCACCGCTAATATCATTTAACATTTATATCCTGTGACTTTGCAAGATCCCCAGGCATCTGCTGTCTACTATGTACTATGTATAATTATAATATAATATATCTGTCATGCGTAGATCCATTTCAATGTTTAATTCTGTTCTGTGATCTGTGTCTTCCTTTTTATGTGACGACTGTATAGAGAATATATATGTTCTATTATTTTAACGACAAGCCACACAATAACAAATATATTTAATTATTACAAACAGATAGATCAAACAGATGCTAATTCCTGATTCTAACAGATCAATAATAAAGATACCTGTGGAAAAAAAACAACTAAAGAATAAAAGATCAATCGATTATCTACACGCAAAAAGCACAACTGCAAATTATAACGGCAAGAGTAAAGACAAACAATAAAGGCTGTATTTACTGTTGCATATCTGAGCAAAATTGATGGAAAGGCAGAACTGTGTCGGTTCAGCTGTTCTGTGTAGAGACGTGGGAGCGAAGAGATAACCATGAGTCTCTCTCTCAAATTGTGGTAGGATGCACCAGGTACCATCAGGACTTATTCAAATACAACCATTAATAATTTACCCATTTAAAATTATTAGTATCCACAGAACAAGTGAAGTGAAACAATGTAACAGTATGAAGTCATAGTGCATCTCTTTTTTCTTCTTTATACCTCAACTCATTCTAGTAACACAGCTGGGTTTGTATGTGTATAAAATGGTGTAGTATTTGTTTGAAAAACCTTTTAAATGGATATATTTTAAATGCATTTTTTGATTCAGAGGTTTGGCGAGCCCTGCTCTCCGTTTCATCGTGCACACGCCTCCTTAGCTCTGCTTTATGTGTGCCCATTTCAGTGTGGCAGAAAGTGAAGCGAAGAGAAAGATTTGTTTTGAAGACCATTAAATACTTAAGTGCAATAAATATTTCCTAACTGTGACATCAATATAAAACATCTATAAGAAGGTAAAAAAAAAAATGTTAACTGCATCTAACCTAAAAAGAGAAAGTGGCAGGGAGAAACAGCACCAGCAGCAGGTGAGCTTTCTGCAGCATTTCACAGGCATTCGGTGCATTTTACAAGGATGACTGGATCTTTTTCTCTGCATATACATAGTTTTTCTCTTTGTAAATAAATGTGTTCAATGCCTTTCTGCTTTCATCTGAGGTGTTGGTGCTGTGTGATATCCAGTGGCTCTGAATGCTCTATTTATCTTTGATTGACTCTACTGACTAAAAGGCCAGCTGACACAAAGTTTGCTTAGAAAATATACATTTCAAGGAAAACCCTGTATTCTTTATGTTGAAGGCTAATATTTAAACCTAGAAGCTATTTTAAATTATTAAATTACCATGTCTTATCTTTAAAAGCTGCAAAATAAATCCCTCAGGATTAAGAAAGTTCTTATCTGCTAGTTGGCAGATTGTGGAGTGACACAAAAAGTACAGTCCTTCTTTTGATTCTATTTGTCACAGCCTATTTGCAGATTGTACACATGGGGTTTCCTTGCAAGAGTGTTGCTACACCATTAGCAAGTACTTTGCCTCTATCGCCTTATTAAAAACAATAAACAAACAAACAGTCTGGCTAGCTCTGGATCAAATCTACTGCTAATTTGAAATAGGCCAGGAGTTTTTGGTGTTCACGTGTGAGTTTAGTAGCTTTAGCTAACTTCTCCAGACAGATGACTTACTCGGGATGAGCTTTTTGAGATCTCTGGTCTTGTTAAAGCCATAAATCAATTTTTTACAATTTTTTTAAATTATTTTTTTTTAGTGGTGGGTTGCCTGCACTGCTGGTTAGTATAATTTATGTTGTTTTACACTGCCTTATCCCACCCTAGGGTTCATGAGTGTGCCCACTTGGGAACCACTGGTCTAGACAACCCAGTGCCCCCAACAATCTGTTTCACCAGGAACTCACATTAACGCAGCTGCATCATTTCAACAAAAAGGGAAAGAGAAAGAGAGTTCATTGTTTTTCGTTTCCACATATTTATATAGAAACATCTCTACTGATAAATGAAATTCCAAAATCTCAACATAGTTTGCAATCCTCATATGTAATAGTAGCAACATGGACATTCCCGCTTTTCTTTCCCTAATAATTATGCCATTTTCTTTTCATGAAAGCAAGAAAAAAGGGAGAAAACACTTATCTGACCCATGCATGGTGTTGACATATTTCAGCCTAATTAACGAATGCTTTATGCATCCTTATCAAGACAAAGGTTCTGGTTCTGCTTTTAATAGGATACGATCACCTTTTGGCAACCTCGATTATGTCAGAGTGCTCGCCATAAATCTTGCACCTTAATTACTACCCTAAGATAAACGGACTGTTCAATCTCAGAAGAAAATGGAGAAGGAAAAAGCCCTGAGGCCACCACGCCAGCAGCTACCCGTGACAATATGTGAATGAAAGAAATACACAGCTGTTGATATGGGCTCTTATTTAGCCAATTAATATGCTGCAGTCCAACATAAAATGTAACAAGAAGCAGCAAATACAGAAAGAAATTAGAGTAAGAATTACTATATTATCTAGGTAGGAACCCCTTTTTTGTTTCCTAATAGCTTAGATTTAGATCAAGCTCCTGATCTTGGAATTCCAAATTCCTGTAAGTCACCCACTCACAAACATTGGATGAGATTTATATGCATCTCAGTTTGGTTTCTATATTTAACATACTTGAGGGAAAGTTTGTCTCAAATACAGAAAATCACAGTGGATCAACATATTACTATCCATCATCAACAGCTTATGAATTTTCATCCTCAAAGGACTAACAAGTTCAGCATAGTGTTATTACACGAAAGCACCTGTTAGATAGGTGGTGAGTGGTGGATGGACAGTGTAAAGCAAAGCCATTTTCATTTTAACATTCTCAGATAACACTTGGTTGGCACTGTCAGAAGATTACACAGCCACACACTCATACTAAACATGCAAGGTTATGTTTGCTGCTCGTAAGAAACAATTTTGTGTGAAAGAACATTTTAAACTTGCTTCCTGTACAAAGGCTGCTGCTCCCCAGAGACTAAATGTATCCACAGTCCTCATGTGTTTATTGATGGGAAAGAATGTGTATACAGATTGTGTGTGTGTGTAGATAGCATGCCATCTGTTTTAGTCAGCAGCTGCCAGAATACAGTATCACATCTCCAACTTGTGAGTAACTGAATAAAATGTGAGTACAACTGTTACCACAGTTATATTTGCAGGGAGAATTAACTCCTCCAAATCCTACTTTATCCTTCAGAGAAACTTTTGTTATGAGCTCTGATACTACAGAGCAAAAATTCATGAAGTCAGGGTCACTTAGTAATGGGAATTGCTAGCAAATGTTTTGTGGGGATGTTTTCAAAGACAAAAGGAAATTGGAGACATCCCTTATATTGTGGAAGCTTGGGAAAACCTCTTAAGGATTTATGCTTTGGTTCAGCTCTCACCACAACCGCCCCCTCCACCCTCACCACATTTATCCCTCTGACTCTTTGAACCTGCCGGCTGCAGTCGCCGACCCTCATTAATCATTGAGGATGGCCTTCCACTCTCTTGGGTAGTGCCCAGCCTGCCCAGGCCTCATCACTGATTGCTTGTGCCTCAGGCGGGTGAAGCGTCTCTTATGCTCCAGCCTTGGCACTGGGTGTAGGCCCTGCTTGGCATGGATGCTCACACTTCACAAGCCAACCTTGTCAACCCTGCTTTCTCCTGCTCGGTCTCCATGTGTTTGTGTGTGTGTGTACAGCTTAGCAATCTACTGTTGACCTGCCTCTCATAAATGAACTTCCTCTCTAGTTTATGTTCATTTCCTGAGTCTGTGTTGTGAAACCCAAAATATATTACACACCATTCATATCTTTACCGTAAATTCCTGTTTTTATTATTGAGCTTGTCAATCCTAACTAGTTTTTTTTCTATATCTTTTATTTTCCTCATTTTCAGTTTCAGCCGTTTCTTCCCTTTCTATGTTTCCCTTTTCTTTTTTGTATGTGCAAAAATCAAATTGAGTACTATACCATCTCTTTTGTACTCCTTAGAGATGAGTTACTTCTTAATCAGTTCCCATGAATAGGCAAACGTAGCAGTTGCCAGTCCAGCACCTTTATACCCCCCCTTTTCTGTGAAATCTGGCCTGTTGCATTGTTACAAATCTAATCCACAGCTATGTAGCTTTGTCTCAGAACTTCGCAAAGCCTATAACACCAAAAATATCCTATTATAAAATGGTTGTAGGCAATGTGGCTGAGCAAAACAAGGGGACCGTAAACAGTCATTTCTTCTCCACTAAAGTCTATGATTGTCATGGGGGATGAATTTGGCATTGCACAAACAAAGGGATTTCATCATTTTCAGCCCCTGTCAAACCATCCCCTGGTGGGCCTGCAACTTCAGACTGTAACCGTCAGCTAAAAAGACCCTAGTGCAGCCTTGTCTGTAAATCATGTCCTGTGCTTTTTCCTCATTCTCAGTCTTCATCCTCAGTATGTCATTATGTAGTATTTTATATTTGCACTGCATCCAGCAAGCCATTTTTGCACTGACCTATGATTATACCTTCTAACAGGTAATCAAGGTTATGTTTCCCATGGCAGTCTTGTTAAATGCAATCACGGATGAGGATGCAAGCATAGCCAGATCCATACAAGCCACAAATTTAGGTAGCCCACTGAATCTAATAATTGCTCACAGTATAATGGGATCCCGTGGCATCAGGAATTCATATTAAATGAATGTTGAACACAACATAGGAAATAATAAGATATTAAAATTAAAACAACACTGGAATTTCCAGATGAAATCCAATTAAATCAGCTGTAGCAGGCCTAGTGTTTTATTGACTTTTGCTAGTCCATTTCTGCTTGCAGCCTCGGTCATGAATGATTCATACCACTGGCTTTTCTCTACCTTGCACAGTGAGGGGCATAAAGTCGGATATGCCCTAAATCACATACATACAGGCACCCAAATCAATTTCGGCTACAACATAAGTGTTACACTTTGACACTTTCTCTGTAAAAGAAATACTGGCAAACCAATCTGTATGTTTTTGTGTAGTTTTAGTTTCTCCATTCAGTTCCCCAACAGCTGAGTCAACCTTTATGCTAATACTTCCCTGGAAAGCGGAGAGCAAGATTGTTGAAAACATAACTGAGTGAGCTTATACACAAACACAATTTTCCTCTTTTATGCTTAGTTAAGTATTTTCATCTTAATGGCCTTCTTAAATAACTTCCTATTGTTGTTTAGTGAGTTGAAAGTCTGTGAAACTCTTTTTTCCTCCACCAAATACTCCCTTTAGTAGAGCAGCAAGAGTGAGTTTCGGTCTTGGTTACAGATTAAGCATGGCTACAGCATGCTACTATTATTCACAGGTCTGAAGGATTAGTCTCAGAGGTAATGGTGATTGTGGGTTTTTAACCATTTCATGGAACCTTTCTTTTTTCCAGGGTACATTCTTTAATGACTGAAAAACAAGAACTGGATCCACAGGTTTTAAATTGTTTGGGGATTTCTCCAATCCACACAGGGTCAGACGTATAAATACATCCTCACTAATATTTGGTTAAATGTCCCGTAGCAATATATAGCCCAGCCAATTGCTTTTGGTAGACATCAGCAACCTTTGGCATAATTCTAGCTGGATATTTGAACACTCTTCTTGGCATTATTGGAAGTTTACTTAAATTAATTGCACCACATGTGAAGCACAGTGGTGGTAGCATCATGGTCTGGGGCTGTTTTGCTGCCAGTAGTACTCGGACATTGAGAAAATCCAAAATAATTTTAAACTTGTGCACCCAATTCTTGTTTCCTTAAAGTCTCCAAAGAAATATTCTGTATAATCAGTCCATCCTGGAAAAAGAACACTTCAAGGAAATCATTAAGAGCCCCAAATTACCATGACATTCATGTGTGTATTGTAGGCTTTTGACCACATCTTTATATAGTATTAAAGTAGAGAGTGAATGCACTGTCTACAAATAGTACTAAGCGTGTCATGAAAGGGAGCGGTAGTGATAAATGATGATTCACTGTGGTTTTCCCTGAACCTTTGACATTCAAAGTTCAGTTCAAGAAGGAAAAAAGAAACAGTTTTCACAGTGGGTACTATACCCTTAATCCAATTAAAGAAAATATCCATGTGCTTTAATAAATCATCAACAAAAAACCCTAAAGAGAAAACAAATGAGCTATGGGCTTTACGGGACCTCTGAAAACATGCATTATCAGATAATGTGCATGGTGTGTATGTTCAAAAAATGTGCTTGTGTATGAATGGGCCTTTAAACTTAATTTTACCATCTACAATATAAAGCCTGGAGCCACTAGTAATCAATCTGAAGTAGATGACTCACTAACCAAGGCCAGCCATTATGAGGTCAAATATTTCACCCTCTCACTTCCTGCTTTAAAGTATGTCTGTCTATTTGTAGGTCTGTGTGGAAGTTTATTGAGCAAAAGGCTTGGCATTAATAATTAACTCTGTGAGGTTGTGTTTCTGTTCCATTCAATACACACATGGTAGTGTTACATTAGGCAGAAAAGGACAGGGGGGATCCATTATTTATCCCGAGCACTGGCTCATAGGCTCAGGGTTGGAGGGCCAGTCTCTCGGGAGCAGATGTGGGACAGAGGGCAGGTGAAAGAGCTTTTACATAGCAAACACATTTTCGACATCATGCGTAGTTGAATGGGGTAAAGCCATCTGGGGATATATTATCTCCAGTTCTTTCATTTTTAGGATGGCAGTTTGATGACACGGGCAATGTGCTGATTTCACCTGATGACCTTACTGAGTGCAGCTCAGCAAATTCACAAGAGAACTAATAACCAGGACCCTGGCGACTGGAATGGACTGGGACATTGGTCTGGACAAACTGTCTTAGTTTCTGTTTTCCATCACACTTTTTAAATTTTTACTATGGCTTGGTGAGTGTTTGGAGTCAGCATCTTGCAAACTATTGGCAATCATGGAAACCTGCTAGCAACCAAAGCGCATTTCAGGGAGATTTTTGGTGTGCCATCACATACCTCTTTGCAACCAATTTCGCACTGGCAAGCAACATCTTGAAAAATAGTTGCTAGCAGTTGCCTGGGGGGTGGGGGGCAACTAATCTGTAGCAACTGCTACAGATTAGCAATTAATTTCACAGTGACTGCCAGTGGCTGTGGCTGTCTGTATGACTCAATCTTCAAATCTACCCCTATAATAGTACAGTATTTTTTCTCATTATTTATAACAATGATTAAAAGTTACTGTATTTTATGCTCAGAGGAAAAAAGACTCGAACAACTGGTATTCACAACAATCAACAACCAGACAAAAGTCTGAAAAGAACAAAATCATTTTATAGTTCGATACCAAGGTCAGGGTCTGATGTGGATCTGATATTTTGTAACTCCCTATTTCTCCCACTTAAAAGTAAACTATCTATCCAGGCCCCTCCATAATATTGTGTATGAGAACATACCATCGTAGGTGCCGCTCTCCAGCAGCAGTCCACTTTCTTCCAGTTCACGAAACTCCGCCACACTGATGAAATTGTAGTCCACTCCCGGAACCTCCCCCTCTCGAGGCTGCCGAGTAGTACCTGCCAACAATGAGAAAGTTTAATACAGTAGGAACTCCAAACAAGTGGAATGTGCCATTCATTGCCAGGGTGGGAGTGGGGGTTGGAAGTGACACTCAATCCAACATGCCCACAGGGATGTGATTCAAGTCCAAATACAATGCTCAGGGGAGAATCTGTGTCTGCATCATGAATAGTCAACAAAGCTGGGACAGCAAAGCGATGAATTCATTATTCAAATATGATACAGAGAAAAAAAAATGTCCTCCACAGAGCAACACAGCTGTCACAATACAGAGGAAGTACAAGTGATGACAATGAACAAGATTTTTAATTACACACTTTGACACTGATTGTGTAGAACAGCACCACTTTAAGGACGATAAATGAGAAAAATTAGAAAGCTCTCTGTTGACCTTACACATATTTTTTTCAATAATAACACCATCTGCATGTCTACTCTGTGTGGAAATTAGTTCTCTGAAATTAATAATAACTAATCCAATGTACATCCTGGTGCTGTACACTTCTGACATGCCAGCCTACGGCTACCTAAATAAAATGTTTGTTTATGCAACGCATTTAATGGGACCTCATTATCAACAAACCACAAACTGATATTGTGAATAGATTCAACTGAATATACCGCACTGTCACCTCAAAGCCCTTTCCGTTGATTTATTAGCCACAATAGTTGTTTCCTGCACTAAAAAAAGATTTGCTTGTGATCATAACACAGCGTTACAATGTCCTAGAATTAAAAAAACCCCAACAACAAGCAAATCACGCATACTTGCAGTGTATTTCCAAATGTCAATGGTTATGATCGGTGGCAGTTGCTTTGCCTAAAACAATAATCGAGAAAGAAGAATTCCCTTTTTTTCCCCAAATGCATCCTTTGCTCTCCTTTTCCCCTTCGTTTTACAGTCCTTTACCCAGGCAACCTTAAAGCACTTCCAATTCCAGCAAAGAGCCATTAAGTAGTAACATGCTGCAACTGTGATTTAAAAAGTGTCACATTTTCCCTTGTTGATGGTCTCAATGGCAAGACACTGAAAACATACTGTTATGAAAATAATTTTATGCTCCCTAACACGCCAGCCGTTCTTACCATCATCTTAGATGTAATCAGGCCTTTTGAAATACCTCAGCTAAACCGCTCTGCTATCTGACTGCACTGCAGGCACGAGGGATTTTAACTCAGAGCTTAATAGGAACCCATCCCCATTCTTCATTTTCTTTCTGTGTCAACATCCATCCCCACTGCAGTGTGAGCCATCGCATCTGAAACTGCTTAGTTTCTTGCAAAGGCAATCTTTTATTCTGTCAAACAGAGCAATCAGATGAGACCAATAAAAATCACAAGAAGAAGATATATGAGCTCATTTTTGGAAGAAGGAATAGGGAAATGTATTATGTAGCTATTTATTGTTAATTCAGCTACCTTACCAACAAACTCCAAGACACTGGATCGGTTTTCCTGTTATACAATCATGTAAATGTGTTTTCATATGAAGTTGGTGCAACATGACTGCAAAAAGTAGCAGAAACCCCCCAAAATAACACAAACACAAAATAAAGGAGAAAACAATAACATTACAGTTTTAAAACATGAAAGAGATAGCAAAAATAAAACTGTATGTGCAGTTTGCTATTCGGTTATGGTTAGACAGTGGAAAGAGAATGCTAAGACTGCTGAAACTGCCACCTGAAAAAAGAGCACTGGGAGAAGGAGCTTTGAAGAGAGCACCAGAAGAAATTTGCTGAAAATTCTCACCGGAAAACACAAGCCTGTTTTAACTTTTAGTTTATGTGTTTGATTTTTTTAAGAGATGAAACAACTGTATGAAAACAATACAGGAGCAAAACAGAAGAAAAACAAAAAGTAATTGTAGTTGCTACAGTAGGTCTGTGGAGGTTATTCTGACTTCACATCAAAATCCAGCTCTCCAGTGTTAGGTGTGAACTGTGTTTCGTGCATTTTGTTAGTCCTGAACTGTATTTTGCAGGTTGAACACCCACTCAGTGGAGCACCAGAAGAAACAACAAGCATTTGCCCACAAGATGCTAATTGCAGCAAAACAGAAAAGAAGCAGAGGGATTGCCATTTGTAAACTGACAGATGCTTGATCGCATAGTGCCAACTTCAAACTTTTAGTCAGACTGTGTGAGTTTGACTGTAAAATACGATAAACACACAATAAATCGGAACGCTAACATGAAGGGACATGGAAATATGAGTGCTGGTTACAGCTCAATAGCTACAGTGAAGACACAATAAACACTCGAAAGTGTGCATTTAGCTTGTCCATTTTGGCACACATCATCCACAGTTGTCTGAGACTTACAGTAAGTAGAAAACAGTAAGTGATGAGTTCAGTGCAACAGCTATGCTTAGTTTTTTTTTTTTTTTTTGGGGGGGGGGGGGGGGGGGGGGGGGTTTACACTTGCTTTTTACTTCTCAAAATAGAAATTGCAATTGACTGAAAACCTGAGGCACTTTATTTTTACCTTTGCACCATCCTTCCTTGGTGTTTTATCATGAAGCGAGGCTAGTGGGCCTGAGTGCTGTGCTGCAATGGATATTAATACCCAGGGAAGAAGAGAGCCATAGCAGACGGTAGAGTTGGGTGTTGGGATTTAGTGAAGCTTTAAGGATTTTTGGGTGACCTAGACCCCTGCTACTGTCTTGAGCCCCAGTTTGTGGGAGGCAAGAGTGACACTTAATGAAGCTTCTCTGTGTGCAGCAGAAAAGCAAAGTCATACTTCTGTCACTCCGAAATGCTATTTGGAGTGCTGTAATGAGCGCATGGCATCATGCTGTAGTGGCTATTTAGGCTGCTCACAGGGTCACTTTGGCTGAGTGCACTGTGATAAGCCACTGGCACAGGCCTGAATGAGCAAACTGGACAGCGGACATATGCTGAGCTACTGAAGCCAAACCGCAGTGTTGATACGTGTGGTTCACAGTTTCTATCATCTTCCAGAATAACTCACTAAAGTAGACCCAAATGTGCACAGGCAGGTACAACTACAACATTTGCTTTTCAGCTGTGATAATCATTGTGATAATGTGAGAAAATGTAACATTTGCATTTTATTTGAGATAGAAAAGACTGAGGTGTTATTTATCATACTATAATTAGGAGAGGAGGTCTAATGATTAAACTTTAAACTACTGTGAAACTTCCACGACAGAAAGCATGATTATTCAGTAAGACACAAATAAATATGTATCTCAAACTAATCAGTGATACTTCTACACAGCAATATTCCTTAAATGCACCTCCAACTGTCTTTTGAATAATGTCCCCCACAAGCAAAATGTCAGAAATGAAAGCTTTCCAAATGCTAACTGTGAGTTGCACAAGTAATAAATGCTGTCTCGAGCAGTGATAAAGGGCAAAAACGTTGTTGTTTATGTTTTTTTTTAACTCAGCTGCGCATCCCAGAGAACTGCAGCTGCTCGTTCATTTACGCCTGTTGGCCTTGTTGTCCATTTTTAAATCACTCGGGTATAAACACAGAATATTCCAAAAGAAGCAGTGGAGCAAACTCAAACTGAGGGGGGGAAAAAATCAGAGGGTGGAAAGTAAATAGAGAAGAAAATGTACAATTACTCTTTCCTGAATTTAAATCGAACACAACCAAGGTCTGACAACAATCAGAAACTGACAAACAAACATCTCTCTTAATTAAATATTTCATATACACAGGGACAAAACTCCATTATTAAACATAAAAACACTGAAAGTGTTTCACCCTTTTTTATTGCACAAACACTGAAGTCTATATTTATATATTTTACCTATGTAGACATCCATATAAAAGCCTATTCAGGTTTTCATAGGACAGCGTGCTTTTACAAATTTTGGTAAGATCAAGAAGTGAAAATCTGCAGTTTATAATACTGAAGTGTAAGTAGAAGAAATTAACAGAAAACAAGTTAAAGGGGTTTATTTGAATTAAAGAATAGGGAGGGCCTGGAGGAAAATGCATAACAGGTAGTGCTACAGATGGGAAGAGACCACGCTCCATCTGGAGAGGTGAGAGGGCAACAAGAAGACCCAGACAGGGAGAGAAGACTGAAGGGCCCAAGGCTGAGGAAGCTACTCACAGGGAATGGTACGCAGGTAGAGGTTGTCCCTAATCACCTGCTGGAGCTTATGGTCCAGGGAGCCCTTCTGAAACTGCAGACTGAGGTAGTGACGCAAATCAGTATTCAACACTTTACCTGGAGGGAAAGAAAAGAAAAGTTTGAGTTATGAATTCACACTGGACGGCCTCCAAACTACACACATTTTAAAAACACCATTTTGATTATTTACATTTAAAGACAATTAAAAAAGATAATCAGAAATATTATTTTATAACCAACAATACTGGAAAGCTCTAATCAATAACCCCTGCTACAGTCCCCAAATCAAAAACACCACATGTTGGGACAGTAAATATTTACATCCAATACTATGTGATTAGTAGCACATAGTATCATGCAAGTCTATGCAAGTTTTACATTTCCAATAATGGTCACTGTCATGTTTCATGCTATCATGCTAACATAAAGAATAAGCCTTAAAGAAATGAAAATAGATTTTATTTTATTTTTTTTACCCACGCTTTAGTTAAAAACTTTATTTTTGAAACGTGGTCGAGAATAATACACAGGTTACAGATACACTTACAATAAACTGTACAAAAGATGGACCTAGCTTCCAGATCACAAACAATAAGCCAATTTTATCTGATGGCCACCAGATGGCGATAGCAGAGGTTGCAAAAAGACTTCAGGTCTCGTGCTATGTTTTAAAAAAGGAGGATTGGCCTTGGTATGCTCATTACATAACGGCTTGTGACCAATAAGCTGCCAGCCAAAGCACTTCACAGTCAGACACACCCCTCCTTGTCAAAAACGGGTTTTTGTTGTTTGTTTGTTAAATCAAGATCTCAAGGCTTTAAAGCAGAAAATCAGAAACCAATGGATGATGTCACTGTAGCTATGCCCACCTTTATCATCGATGAGTTAGACCCTTGAGATACATTTTTCCCCAGCACTGTAGGTTCAGTCAATCAATGTAACCCATGAGACATACATATTTATGTAATTCAAGACCTGCTAAGGAACACATTTTTTTTATTGTGTCCTAATTTGGAAAACCTTAAAATGGCAATGAGTCATTCTTTCTTTTTCACACAACTGTAAGTAAATGTACATAGTATGATCCCTATCCGATCCCAATCGGAATGAAACCTATTAGTCACATGATTAAATATTTATTAGGCTCTGTCATTAAAAATCCAGTCGCATGGCAAAAGGCAAGAGCATAACATTAGCACTATTATTTCCTAGGAGGAACAGCAGTTTAATCCAAGTGTGGGGAGTGATCTGATTAAACATTAATTGGACAATTTTGTAGTAATAATTCAGATGCACTCACGACAAAAAAACAAAAAAACAAAAAAAACAGGAACAGAACATTAGGATGGCTGTTTTTTAGAAGCAAAAGAAAAGGAAGCAAAGTCTGAGAAAGAGAGTGCAAGAAGAAGATTTACAGTTCTTCTAGGAGTGATGGAATATCACAGAGTAAACAGAGAGATGAAGAGAGAAAAAAGAAACCAAGAGCAAAATCCCTTGTGCTTCTTTGCTATAGTTAGACTCTTCCACTGTGTGGTCTCAAGCTGTGTGTGGACCATAAGTTTCTTTCTCAAGAAGGGACACGCAGGATGTGCTTTGAATACGTCTTCACTAACACTGCAGGCATCAAAGCTCATTCTCTCCACCACTGCTTAGCAGGGGGTACACAATTAACCTTACGCTGCTGACTAAGGGAGTGAGCACAAGGATGTGATATCTACATCAATTGTCATGCCATTTGTTTTGTTTTGGGGGTTTTTCTTCTTCTCAAAACAACACTTAGACTTTGATCAGAATCAAGTCTTGTATTATGCGTCTGTCCCTTTTTCTTTGTGCAGCCCAATATGCAGAAACGCAAGGCCAAGATGTGCCAATGTCTGCCAGAGTCTCTGACAGAAGTGGTGAAATCCTGCCGATATCTTATCCAAATCAGGAAATGTTGACAAATCAAACACAAGTCATGCAGTAAATGACAGACTCCAAATGAGATCTACATTAAACTACTGTGGGGAGCTTAAGTCAGTCACGTAATACACCTCTTCCAGCAGAATATGTAAATATGTAATTTTACAAATTGTAAGAGCGATTCTCTTGTTGGCTCATCTGCTCATAAATATTTTGAAATAGTACTCTCCATCATTATTTTAATTAACAACTAAAAACTTTTTTTGCATTCAAATGTATTCACTAATGTACAAAATACACACACATACGCATACAGACACATGTAGAAAATAAAATGTAGAAAAAAAAAATCCAACTCTCATAATAGCAAAGAGAAATATTCCCATAGTGAAAGTAATGAATTTTTTGTGGCGCATCCTACACATCCCACACTCTGTAAGAGCTTTTCCTATTCAAGAAAACTTGAAAAATATTTTTATGACATTTTCATTTGGAAGTGTTAAAGGAGAGCCGAGGCAGCTGGGGAATAAGACAAAATAAAAACCCACCTAATTCCAAAATATTGTAAATTTAATTCATTGTTATTCATTCCCTAAGGGGATAAAACAAGTAATGCTAAGACTGCAGATCAGCAGGATAATGTTGTCTTAAAAAGTGGTGGTGAGAATATTTTTTAATAAAGCGTTTTGAATTTCTTGTTTACTGGATGCTCAACACAACTCGGTACTGTGGCACTGTGCTCTGCAGGAAGGCACAGGCAGGTTTTTTGAATTTTGGGGCTTCCAGTCATCCTTCATGTACCTGCTAATTTACTTAAGCTGAAACGGTACCGTAATTGCAGCATGTCAGTGGTACAAGTAAGTGCTAAGGCATGGAGAAGCATGGCTATCCATTATGTAACTCTATAGACTTTTTATTGGCACAATGAATGTAAGGAATTTAGGTCAATGAAACAAAAGCTGCCTGGCTTTGAATACACAACAAAACCCCACAAAAGCCACAAGCCTGCGGTCCATGTTCCCAGAAGCTATGAGAAATGAAAAACCCCAAATTCTAATAAACATAAAGAAAATACATCCCATCCCTCCCACTGGGTCAAGCTTGTTCCCATGTTAGTGTAGATGGGAGTGATTACCCCTCCGCCAGGGCTTTTATCAAGCTTGGGAAACCCACCCCAAATCTATTTTTTTTACACAAGGCCTTGAAAGATCAACTGGTTTCAGTATGGACAACAGAGGGTACTAACTGATAGCACAGAATTCCTGCAACTATGTGTAGATACAACGCGGGGTCAACAAAAATCAATCTCTTTTTCTCTCTCGCACTTACACACAAACACATGCAAATTACCTCCACTGCCCAAAGCAAACTCCTACTCAAGAGCCTCTAACAGGGTAGCCTTTGTGGCCCGCCTGTCAGCTTGCGTTAGCCTGCCACATCATATCTCCAGAGACAGAAAGAGAATGAGAGAAAGGGGGAGCGCAGCGACTCTGAGCTTCCTGCTAGGTTACAAGGCAGCACATCACTGGCCTGCCAAGGTAGTAGTACGAGGCATGAGGGACACAATGGAAGCCTTTGTGCCTTGTCATCCGGCTATTAGGCACTCTCACACAGGGGGAGTGTAGGGGAGCAGCTGGGGAAAAGGGGAACTGCAGTTCAAGGATGGAGAATTATTAAAAACAAAGGGAGTGAAGGCGGACAAGGTGCACAAAGTGGGCGATGTTTGCACGGAGGATTAATGATGATGCATGGGAACACACATGGAAACCTACCATGCTTGTCTCATTTTCCCTTTTAATCATTGTTCAACCACTCCATGCATGCCTGTGCCGCCCTTTCTGTGGAGATTCATCAGCCTTGGCAGATCCCCACGGGGCTCTTCACACCTATGTTTGAGATCACTTTCTGAATTGCTATCAGGCCTCCCTGCATCTCTCCTTTTTCTCTATTCCACTGCTAGCCACTTAACCTTTTATTTGCTCTAATAACAATCCTCTGCTTTCAAGCGATGTCTGCATCTACCTGTCACTATAGTGCCTCTCCACCTGTCTTCTGCCGCGAGGATAAAGGCAAATACAAGCCAAGCCCTCTTTTTGTCTATAGCTGCCATTAGTTTTCAGGTCACATATTGAGGAGCAGGAGGACAGACTTAGCAGATGGGTACACAACTTTTCTGCTTTACAGTGCACAATGAAATTCTAAAGCAGAACAAATCCTTTGTAATGTACTTTTATTTAGAAATATGAGGTGCTTCGGATTTTTTTTTAAACATAATTACAACAAAACAGAATAAAATCAAAAGCCTAGAAGCATGCTAGCAGCACTGAGACTGTTTCTACATAATCCTTCATCACAATGCTAACACAATTTAGCAGGTATAATGCTGACTCTGTTCAATTTCTTAGAAAAACTGTGTTAAAATGTGCCAAATCACACGACCAGCAAAGCACAGTTGAGGATGACAGTAATGGGTTTTTTAAGCATCTCGTCTTGAAAGAAATAATACCATCAACTGAAATTTCATCTGGGGAAAAGTGTCTCACGACAATCCATCCAACAGTTTAAGACATGCCATTGAAAACCATATATGGGCTAATAATTTCATGTGGTGCCTATCGATTATCACTTTTATAGGCTTCATCTTCTAGCGACCAAAGTGGAACCAGGTCTAATAGTTTACGTAGTATTTTAATCATCAGCAGACCAACAGATTAGATCATAGCCGTTAATCTGTTGTTCAGACTGGTATAATCATGAGAAAGAAGTTAGGTTGACTCAAAAAAAAAAAAAAAAAAAAAAACTCTTGGCAAAATGAGAAACTTCAACTACAGAAACAATTAAGCTTCCAAACTTTGTACCGAGCACTCAGGTAAAACTATCCATCTTTGTTTGTCTTCTGCTAAAACCCTGCAGCTCGACTTGGCACACCAGCATGCTCTCGGTTCACCGGGGCCAAAACAATACACTTGCAATACAGATATTTACCCAGGCATCCAGTAAACAGCGGTTAAATTACAATATGCTTGCATAGACACAATGCTCTTCCAAAATGAGAGAGGAAGCAATGAAGAGATGTCACCAGCAGGGGTGTCAGTGGGCGTCTAATGAGGCAATTCTCTGACAGTAGTGCAGCTCCAGAAATGGTGAGAAAGCCCCTGCCATCTGCTAATTACCACCTTGTTAGGTTCATTTGGCAACTTGGGACAATAGAATGTCCTGCCTCATTCTGTATGACAGGCAGACAGAGGAATCACCAGATTTTTGGAAACGCGGTTCTCTATATTTATACTAAAAAGGTAGAGGAAAATGAAATAAACACTTACGGCTCATTTTGGTTTCCCTTTAGAGAGCAACAGGCATACAAACATGGTGGGTTTTGCACCAGTGGGCTCATCTTTCAGTCTCATGTCTGCTCACTCAAGGTGACATGAATAAAACCAGCATTTCTCCTTAAACACCCTTCTTTGAAGTTGGAGAGGTGTGGATTGTTTCTTGTTTTAGACCAAATCTTTCGCTCGTGTGGTCACTGTTTAAGCTGAGAGCTGTTCTTTAATTGGCTAGAAAAGGGAGTCTGTGTGAAGTCAATTAGTGCTGCAAAGCTCAAGTGATTAATTGTGGATGGAGGAACACTTTGGGATGAAAAATGTTAGATGAAGGAAATCAATGTCCCCAGTAGCCCTTCTCCCTTCAGGTTAGATAGATCTCTCTTGAAATCCAATTAGTGGCACCATATCTTAACATAAGGTCAGACTGCACAGTGTGGGTGTTTTGGCTGTAAAATAACTAATGGCCAGGTCAGAGACCTTTTTAGACAAGATACATGTTTCAGTTTCAGTATTTCAACGTTTAAAATCAAGACTTTACAGAATGTTGAATGACAGGATTTATAGGCAATAAGTATCAAATTCCTATTGATAACAGAACTGGAGGAAATGAGGTGCTGGAGAAGGGACTCTTCATGATATTATGTGAGCTTGGTGTGGCACAAGGACAGCAGCATTATCCCTGCACCCTTGGCAGAAGTATGCAATGAACTCTTTTAGCAGGTAATTGAAAGGAATAGTCATGCTACAGATTGAATGCGGACTTAATGTTATAGGTTTATTATAGTCAGTGTAATAATCATCAGTGCACTTGGCAGTAGACACAGATGGTCTCCCAAAGCACTCGGCATTCAGAAATATATTCTTGGATTCGGGTGGCTTACTTGCAATTGTTGGCTGACTGTACTAAATATCCATTACTTACATGTTTGAGATGAAACTGGCTTAGTGCAGCCTTGGCTCATTTAACAGTCTACACCTATTATATTGATACATAGAGCATGTGTGCATGCCATATCAAAACTTCAGTGGAGCCAGTCAGTCTGTGTAGTACGGTGTGATGAATTCTTGCCAAATGAGGTGACTTCACATTAATTCAAAGTACCCTGTCCTCCCCAGTCAATAGTTAACCACATGCAATAAAAGTAACAAGCATTTGTCTTCCAGGCAGTAAGAAGTGACCTTGAAATTGTCCTTTCACACTTACACACACACACACACACACACACACACACACACACACACACACACACACACACACACCTATCTATAGATCTATATCTATCTATCTCTATCTCTCTATCTCTATAGGTATTTATAGATAGATTTATACACATATACATACACATATATACAAAGCTACAGGCAAGCCTTTTTGGTTGCCTTTTGATTCTTAGCTGAGGCAGGGAGGCGAAAGAACAGTCACCTGACAGTCATCAGAAGCAGGTCTTCTCTTCTCTCCTGTCCTATCCCCTTTCTGTGATATGGAGCAGACTGACAGATTGTGGCATTAAACTCTCCTTCACCCAGTATTTATCTCCAGCCACTTCTCTCAGAAAATGATTTCTTGGCCCTGCAGTCTGTCAGATCCATTGCAGCTCAGTTGACACACCCACCTCTACTACCTATATGTTCATCAGCTATTGGAGGTCATCCATACCAAAATCTCCTGGGAACAAACTGCTGTCCTGTAACATATTAGAGATGCATTTGCTGCTGAACCAATATAACTTTTGATTAAAGGTTATATTAGTTTGGTCCACACAGAAATAGCTATTGTTATGTCACCTAATCCTACCTATGATTGGTGTTTCATGGTTTCACTGACAGCTTTTTTTGAAGTTATCCAGTGATATATTTTGCCATGTACTTCAGCTCAGGCTTTTGTACAGATAATCACGGTTCCCAGAGGATGTATACTAATCACTTTCGAGATTCACTGACTTTTCCTAACACCTATGGCAGAAAGCCATGAAATTTGTTTCAGATATTTGTGGTTCCCACAGGATGTTTTTGGTGTAACCATGACTTTTTAACACAGTGGCAATATTATATAAAAACACATATTTTCCTTAACCCTTTAAAACAAACATAAGTCCCAGCAGCCTTAGCTTTACTTCTTGTTCTGGGCTAATTAGTAAATGCTACAATTCTTCCATTGTGGGAGGATATACACTATGTTAGCAATATCACAGTGAGCACAACATTAACATTTAAAACAAAGCAACACTGTGTCGAAGTACAGCATAACAAAGCTATTATTGTGGTTGCAGACAGTCTTGTTACTTCAACTGATTACATCATGGTTTAAGCACACAAAAAACTGTATTACCATTCACACTATGTAAACATTGGAATGTCTTAAATTCAGCTTTGGATTTTAAGAAATTGATGTCCGTTTTAAAAGATCATTTTACATCAGTACAATACCAGTTAACATAAAGTTATATCTCAATTAATGGCATAATTTTACTGGAATTCAGAAAGCTATTAACCAACACATAATGTACTAGTACTAGTACCAGTGGATTCTCAAATCCCAGTTCAACACCAAAAGAAATTATTTATCCCATGAACTTAAACCTTATTTATTTATTTATTGAAGAATTCATGTTTAAGAAGTTTAAAAAGTTAAATCACCAGCATAGTGATTGCAGACCATTTATTTACAATGCTAATCTTATATTTTGTTTACAGAACAGAGACTGAAATGTTAGAGTCGCTGCCCTGTAAACTACTAACATTAATGCAAATAACGGAAATTTCAGAATAACATAAGAAGGATATGGTTGAATGTTGAACTGTGAATTCATTTACTTTAAATTCTATGAGCAGATTTGGATGTTGATATTTTGGGTGCTTTGCTAAACTGGAAGAATTTCTTCCCTTTGGCTGAAAAGCACACCTTGAGTGAATAAATCATCACCTGCCTCGGGCTGCCTTTATGACTCAGGTGAGTGACAGTGTTATTGTGGCAGTTGCAGTTAATTGTCATCTTCCTCATACACTACAGTTTTTGCAGTGTCTGTGGGTGTCATTCTTCTTCAGCATGTAATGACAGACTAGGATGTGCTGCCCCCCTCAGTTCCTGAAGAACTGCATATACTGCCTACAGTACCTAATGGTACAGAAGATAGAAATTGGTACCATTGTGTTTTCAGAATTTTAGCATCAAAAAGGAGAGTAAGTATCAGTTTGGGATACCTAAGGTACTTTAAGAGTAATCAGTAGATGTCACTTAAATTGCAATGTTAAAAGGTACAGCTTCTGTAAGTATGTCTGTGAAGGTTCTCAGTCATCCAGGACATCGTAGTCTAAGGAGCTTGGAAAGAAAAGGACTTTTTTAAGTTTCTTGAAGACGTTTCACCTCTCATCCGAGAAGCTTCTTCATTTCTAAGAGCAATTGGTGGAGAGCCCCAGATTTGAAACCCTATGGGAGTGTCCCCAAGAGGGTCATGTATTCCCTATTGATCCTCTACCTAATCACACTTGAAGACGAGCCAAGGTGTGAAAACAGGTGTGGTTCACAATCAGCCAAGGTTTCAGGTGAACCCATTGTGAAGCCTAGCCCCACCCTATCATGTGATTTACTGAAGTCAAAGGGCCCTGGATGTGAGTGGGCATTAAGGCGCCTGGGAGGGGATCTCAAAACTGGATTATAGATGGCAGACAGTTGGCGTCTTAAACTTAAAGAAGTCCAGACGCTTTTCTTTCCAAGCTTCTGTAAGTGCACTTTTTACTTCAGGTTGGCTGCTTTTAATCACTCTGTAGAGTGAATCTTACACCGTGTTCGGTGTACTGGCCAAAAGCCTATGGAACACACTGTAAGGGCCTCCTTCCACAAAGATTCAGAGAAAAAGCAGGGAAGAAAAGTCAACAACGGCAAACTTTTAACAAGCTGTAGAGACCTCCATCGTCCACTACAGAAGAGGACTCAAGCGTGCTTTTCCAAAATTACTACCAGGCAGCAGACCCATACAAAGATGACAGCAAGAGAAACAATGCATGGAAAAAGGAAGAAAAGAGCAGGTTTTTAAACAAGGTGTCATTTAGAAACTTGTCTGTTTTTCATAGTTTTCATCTTCATTTCTACACAGCACTTCACTTTTACTCTGAATGCACAGCTCCAAAATTCTTACAGTGAGTCAAGCCCTTGTTGAGGCATTCAAATAAGATACAAATTTTAGATAAAAAATACAATGCACAACAGTTATGAAATGAAGGTGTGTGTGTGTGTGTGTGTGTGTGTGTGTTAAAAAGAGAGCCTTCAAACACATTTCTTCCTTGCCCCATTATTCATCTTGCTGATCTATTATGTGGAGGCCAGAAAAGAAGTAGCTCCCTTCTGCACGCTACATCATCAAAAAGCCTTCTGCTGTTTGCTATCTTTGCAGTTTGAAACCTCCGTCTGTCTATCCACACACAGACACACGCATACGCCTATTATAGGCCCACACAACCCACAGACAAACAAAAGCACTCCCTCGCACAACACGTGAGCATGCATGTGCACACATGCACTCTAACAAATAATAGCTTCCAAAGGGGTTTAATGAGAAACAAGAGATCAAAGACCAGAACAATCTTTCTCGCCCCATCTCTGTGATAGTCATCTTTCCATCTCGCCGCATGAAGAGGGAGACAAAGGGTTTCATTGTCATCAGTGGATCAGAGAGAAATGAAGAAGCGACAAGAGGAGAGATCGGTCAGCTTCCTATTGAAAAATGGAATTGAGAGGGACCAGATGGAAGGATTCTCAGACACATCTAGGTGGTCAAAACAACAACAACAACAAGAGTGGTGGATGTTGCAAATACATGTATGTGATTTGCACCCTAACAATTAAGTTATCAAGCTCCACCAACCACAGACATTTACGATTACAGGAGGAACTGGCGTACCAAAAAATCCACGACAGGTAAAGGACAATGCACAAGATTTCCTAAAGTTGCAAAGCACGTGCAATCTGTTTCTGCTTCAGAATGTACCAAAGCGGCAAAAGTAGCATCTGCAGCTCTACGGATTATAGTTCTACAGAGCAAGTAAAGTGATGCGCTCTTAGCCTCAATAACTTGGGCTGTCACTGACAATATGCTCCCTGATGCATCAGGGAGAACCCCAGGGAAACAAAAAGTCTCTCCATCTTTTCTCCCTTTCTCTCTTTCTGTCTGACACACACACACTGATTTTGATTTTCATCAAAGAAAAAAAATCTACAAGTACTCTAAATATATGGCAATGAAATGTATCAGACGCCTAACATTTTGTGTGATCGTGAGAATGTGGTACAAGAATTATTTACAAGGGATGTGTCATGACAGAGGAATTTGCCAAGTTCCTAAACTCTGGACATTTGGTGATGTGTGATTTCGTATGTTTGCATACAGTGTGTATGTGCGTGGGTGTGTGTGCCTAAAATGCCCTGGGTAGTCAGCAGTGATGTTTCGCATGTCTGCTAATAATATGCACAGCCAAGCAGAAGGTGTTTTGTATTGGAAAGCACCGCCCGAGGAGCAGCAGTTGCTGATTTGATGTGTGCATCTTGTTGCTTGGCTGACCCAGATGCTGTCTCGAGTCTCGACTCACATCTTCAAATGGCATGTTGCTGACACGGACACACACACCAGAGCTGTATCTGCATACATTAGTGCTGAATCAATGACATTTATTAGTCAGTAAGTAATTACTCAATAATTATGAAAGCTATTTAAAAAGGGAGAGTACCAAGAACTAGGTGGTCTTTTATAATGGAAAGACGCATTTTATTTTTTATGCTTCATGAAATTTTGACCTCTTCTGAAGTCTGTAGACTTTTATTAACATTGAGTAAGCAATTATGAAGCCTCAGAGGCGATTCTGCATAATGAGTACTTATGATTTAGTTATTTTAAATATTTTGATGTGCCTTTGTCTGCTCTTGAGAAGGATTTTTAATGAAGAATAAAAACTCATAAGAGTATTTGCTACTTAGCAAGCAATTTAGTCGCGACTAAAGCAAAACCAGTCGATACTGGCCCTTAGCTGGCTGATCAGTGCATCCCAAGTAAACTTCCTCAGTTGAGGCAATCATGTGACATGCCGTAAAGCTTCATAACAACAATTAAAAAGAACTTTTGGTCTGGTCATAAGTGATTATAACCACATGTTTTACTTAGACACATGAAAATGCAAACTCAGTTTACTGTAACCTCTTCATGTACATCACTATGTCCTTGACTGCACCTTCACTCTTCTTCATCAGCATGTGCTGTCATGAGTAGCTATGGCTAAAAAGCAATTCCAGGTCCAAGGAATGATGTATCCACTATTTCTGGCAGACAATCACAACCTGATCCTTGTCGTCCATCTCCAGGAGGCTATGCTGGGAGGGTGTGCATGAAGAGAAACCACTCTCCTACATTACTGTCATTTATCATGTGTAGCAGCCTGGCTGCAGAACAGGACACTCACCTATCACTGAAATGACTCAGCTAGTTGAACTTCAGTAATCTTAGCCCACCGCTCATCTTCCATCACTCATACGTGCGTTTGAGGTGTGCATACGATGTGTGTGGAGGATAATTAGAATGATGGTGCAAGGTTGTTTTTTTTTTATAGCACATATACACAAGTGTAGGTGTAACTTAAGTGTAGTCATGCCTACAAACATTGCTTGGCCACTAGATACAAACATTTAGTCTATGAATTATCTGTAACTCTTTGAAGACACACGAGGGGCTACTCAATAAACCTGGTGTATGCCCTGGGAGGAGAGGGCAGCCACATCAGTCACTCAAAGCAGATGAAAAGGTTATAGCAGCCAGATGCCAGCGAGCAGATATGAAGAGAATCAGAGAGGCAAAACCTCCCTACAGCTGCTGAATGTCAACTAAATATTTATCTCATGCCATTTTTGAGGCTGTCTCTGATTTGTATTCTTTCACTTCCACATAGCAGACATTGATTATGTTTAATAAATAATTCCTCCACATGACCGACAGACTGATGGATTAGGCATGATGGACGTGGTAGGGTGGGGCGAACTAGAGCATATCAAAGTCAACATCTGTGTCCACAATGTCGTCACACAACCGACAGAAGTAGAGGTTGGCTGAGTCTGCCAACACTGTCTCTATAAACACTGCAAAGTATGTGGGGAGATCACAGTGTAAGAGGTGGGATCAAAAGGTTCTGAGACTGTTCCTGTTGTGCACCAGTAGAGCACGGCGTGATCATACACATGCAAAAATAACTGCGCTGGGATAGAACCATGAATGACCTCATTAACATCTGGATCTGTGTTTCACAGGTTTTTGTGACCAATTTCAGGTGCTCGTTTGTCTATAAAGATCTGTATAAACAGGCCTGGGATGACCTTCATGTTAACGGCCAAACAACTGTGAGCACAGTTAGTCTCCAAGACAGATGAAGAGAAATAAGGCTAGAAGCATGACCATCATTTGAGATTTACCATGATTTTGTGGGTCCAATAGCCAAAAAAAGAGTCATAATGTAATCTTATGTAATGTCATAAACGTTTGGCGTAACTGACCTGAACTATTATACATGCCATTATATAAACTTCTACATATACCAACTTTATAGGCTCACCACCCTTTTCCTAGACACTGGTTTAGCTCCAAGCAACTTGCATGTGCACACTGTATGGATATCTGTGTATATGCATCTGTAAGTAAGTGTCAGACAGAGGGAAAGCACATGAACAAATGCTCTGAAAATATGTATTCAAAGCGCTCCCTCTAGGGCGCTTTGCAGTGGGACAGAAAGAGGCTAAGGCCATATACCGAAAAGAAAACATACGTGTTTGTCAGATCCACCACCAAATATCACAAGCAGAGCCCTGAGCCACTTTATTAGCATCTTGAAGGTGCTTTCTGTCAGGCAAACAGTGCACACGGAGAGCATGGCAATAATGACACCCAGCCTGAGTGAGTGAGTCATGATGTTGTGTAGCTCAGGGACTGATCCAGTCAGAACTGATTTAATAGAGGCGAGTCATCTCCCAGTTGATATATACAGTTGATCTCTGTTATTAATATTATGTCACAGAGATAGCTTGCCAGAACATTCCAGTGGGGGGAGGTGGGAATTTGTTAGATGATTCTTTCCATGTGAGTTTTCCAGCTAACACGTAGCTTTGTTCTCAATCGTACCAGTTTGCAGTAACACACACAAACTAAGGCTAGATCATCCCTCTGAGAGCTAAACCTTACAAACTACGGCGTGATTTCAATAATGACCTATGGGGTGAAGGGTGAGTCAAAAAATCGAACTGATACAGCGGGCCAACATGGACCACAGACCCCCTGTGTTATTTCAGCTAAATGTTAAACGCTGGAGGACACGACGACCCCAACCACAACACACCAACATACTCCCACTGACCCTCAATCATAATTATCTGGCTTATTTTTTTCACAGACGATCTTCTGAAGCATCCAACTGAAGATGTGCAACACGGACATTACACCTGGTTAACCTAAGGTCAAGAATGTGGAAGGGAGGAGTTTAGGAAGAACACAGTCATGGTGACGGTTAAAAAATGTTTATGTTTGCAGGTCCATATGTAAAAGGTATACTCCTGTGTCCATCTTCAATGCGCCCTTGCACAGCCTGAGTTGGAAATGTGCTGTGATGAATTTGGAGACAAGCATTCCTTGCTTCTTTTGTGCTCTCCTCACACACTCCTCAATGTTTCTTTTGACAGCTGAAAGCTTCGCAATCTCTTACCGTGGAGAAGTATGTCTTACGCTGAAACAAAACAACTCTGCTCTTGTGTTTCAAGTGCTATGAAAAACAAGTTTGGTGCTGGCAGCACTGAAGGGGCAGAGAGAGAGAGTGAGAAACCGTGTGACGGTGCAGGGTGAAGGCAGGAAATCCACTTTAGTGTGGATACCACCAGCCTTACTTTTCTTTACCTTTGATTTTTTCCAGTCTTCAGTCTTTGAGCCCAGAGCACGCGGGAGCTTAAGTTAGGGAACTTATTTCAGTCTTAACTAAGGGATTTTGTCTTAAGAGCTCTCTAAGTGGAAAATAGCAGTTATTATCCATCTGCTTGAAAAACAAAAAGCACAAAAGATGATTTTTGGTAATTAAATCTTTAAAAACCATCTCTGAGAGAAAAAAATAAGACCACACGCTGCAGCGTATTTTTTGTCACATCTCTTATTTAACATTTTACTTTAACTTTTTGGTTTCCATTTAAAGACAAACACTTAACAATGTAACACTGGAGAAGTGAAATGCAGCATGGAGGTGGAGTGTCACTCATTTCATGGGTGGGTGGAGGGCGGAGGAGTAGATGCAATACCGCCATTTTTGTTTGTGAACTCTTCACATGTAACAGAACAGCCGATTACGGACAACAATCCCAGACTGAGAGAAATCCATTAGGCATAATAACTAAAACAGGAAGCGCCTTTATTGGAGCATACATCCCAGAGAGTGAGGAGAATGAGGATAGCAACCATTTCTGAAGACAATGATAAATTTAATTAGCAGCGTGATACAACTGGAGGGAGATTCATACCCCTCTGTATGGTAATCCGCTTTCCCTGAGAATATTTCTGAACAGGATTATAAACGGAGGAACAAGCAAAGAGTTGGCAGCAGGATGAGGACCAGGCTCTGTGGCAGGACATCGTTCAGTTGATGCTGGGTTTTCCATTAGAGGGCAACTCACGAGAGGCTACTGCCAGCTGTCTGGGATAGTAGATTAAGTGAATCATTATGAAGCCCTATACGAAGCCAGCACTCATGTCAGATTTGAGGAATCCAAATGGGACAACAAAAATGATTTAAATTGCGTATCCTCAGCAAACAGTATGTAAAACCTGACCACTCTCATATGGTGCAAACATTCTATTTACATACTTTTATAACACACATAAATATATTAGCTCTTCACCTCAGGGGTTCACGTTGCTTTCAGTGTGACTGACAAGTTTGCCAGGAAGCAAAGGTGCGCGGTCTATTAGGGCCGATGAAGAGACAGCATGCTTTTGCAGCGCAAACCATAATTTTCAATTATAATAGTGGATTAATGGCAATCAGCACACCCAGGTGGTGTCTGTGATTAGCTAATCTACAGAAGCATGCATAATGACATCTGTTCCACTCCAAACCAAATGCTAGCCTGTTGTGGTTAACATTCTGTAGCAAGCAAGGGATTGGGAGGAAGAGGAGGAGGGGAGGTGGATTTATTTCTGGGAAGAAAAAAAATTTATTAGAAAAGTCCCCCCCCCCCCCAAATCAATATACATAGGAGGGAGAACACAGAGGTCAATTACAAGCTAAATTGGCTCTGTTGGAATAGACTACATCACACAATATTTTGGCCTTCTCTGCTCCAGTAAATCCCCACTTGGGAAACGCCTGCATATGTGCGAAAATCAAACTTTGTCACTTCAAAGACATTCTGCCACTTAATCAAGGCACCACTAAGCCAGCCCAATTATGTATTTTTTTTCCTCTTTTCAAACCATTTCACTCATAAATGGACAGACAAAGTTAAACGCTCACAGCCAATCTTCTTAATAGGGAGGGAGGAAAAGCTGAAACCAGGCGCTAATTCAGAGGAATAAATACACTGTCAATTAGCCAGCAGAGGCGGTGAAGGAAACACCATTACAGAGCAGTTTTCATCAAGCAGCCCTGCTCAGACTGAAGCATCACTCATTGTTGTGTTAACGACTTTTAACTAATTGTGTCTAGTTCTCAGGGCTGCTTTGACTTTGTTCACCATCTTTAGATCAAATGCAATGAAACAGTCCAGTACGTGCACTGACAGTGCAATTAACCCACTAAGAATTTTACAAGGCTTGAAGCTCTCTTCAATTTATGGTTCACTTCACTTATTATGGAAAGGCTTTTGACCCCTTGACTTCTCCTATTCTAGAGTACAGCATGAGAGTGTGGACTGTCTCATTCATAAAATGACATTATAACTGAAAATTAAGCATACTTCAGCTCCGGTTTCTTCAAACGCAATAATTACATAGACTGCATTTAGCGGGTGTCAGGATTCAAAGCCTTTATGACTACTGTTTTATTTAGTCTTAATTCGTAAGTATTAATTGGTTTTAGTGAAAACAACAAACAAATAACACAGCAGCGACAATAAAGGGGTTAAATTAAGCAACTAAAAACCTAGAAAAAATGTCTGTGATGTGATAAAGCTGTATGTAAAGTTGTTATTCAATACATGGAAAGCCAGGAGAAGAATCTGGAAACAGGACAGGCAAAACTGTTAACAAGGCCAGATGTTAATGTAGCTGATTTGTCCAAGACCAAAGTGGAACAGAGGTTCATAAAGCTGGAAGGGAAAGGAAAGCATATCTGTCAGTCACCAGCAAAGATATGGACGAAATACTGCTAATCTCACTGAAAGATCTTAAGACAGAGACATCACAGACTGCTCCTAGAGAAAATATGGCTAACTGGATTTTCATATTACTCGTAACACATGGGTTTTACAGTTTGGACAAAAGCCAAATTAAGTGGGGAAGCACTCCACTCTCCTAGTGCTAACGATGGAAATACAGAGGGAGATTAATGAGTTCCCTTGTTGCAAGGCTGTCCCATTTTAGAGAGCTAGAAGTGCTCTCTTAAAGAGGGGCACAAAAAAAGCTAGAACTACACAGACAGACCAGTAAGCTGAACTGTAACATTAGCATGCCCATAATGTTATTACAACCCCGTAATAAGCTAATGCTTATTTATAACATTGATTCATCCATCCATTCAACTGATGTGGGCTTGTGCTTATCCCAAGAGCAAGAGAAGGGGTACCACCTGGACAGGTTGCCGGTTCATCACATTTATGCTTTCATTCACAGCTTAGAATCACCACCTGACCCAGACCAAGGAGGAAACCCGAATACCCAGACAAAAACCATGCACGTACAGGGAGAATAAACTTCATACAAAAAGGTTGGTCTTGCCAGCTGGTCTGCAGACTGAAACCAAAGACCTCCTGGCAGTCTGTCACCATCAGATGACAGTAATACTCACTGTTCCATCTGTGTACAACATATTGTCACATATTGTATTGCTATCAAAATATAAATTATCCTCATACTAGAATGTTGTCAAAAGTATAGAAAAAAAACTTTTGAAGAGGAATAAATAAGACTTATACTTCAGACTGAAAGTCAAGAAAACCTATCAAAGCAAGGCCCCAGAGCTATAAGACACACACTGACATGAAGTTGTCTTATTGATAAGTTGGATTGCAGTTTCCTTTTATGATCCCTGGGTCAAATAAAAAACTGCAAAGAAAAGGATCCCTCAGACTGATAAAGCACAGAGGAGATAAAAAGGATGCTTTAAAAGGAAAAACAGACACAGGTTGTAAACACTAACAACTGAGGGAGCAGCATTGCTATTCTCTAAATGTTGTTTGTCTGGGGCCATGCCAGGAGATGAAACAGCCAGTGATTGATGCCACTTATATTTGTCCTCGCCTCCTGCCCCTGGCACAATCACACTGAGAATGTTTTCAAATAAACATAGGCTCAGATTTATGATATTGGGGCAGTGTTATTAAAAATGACAAAAGTAGTTTCAAGTTTTTGCATGAAAGAAATCGACACAGTACGACAAGAAAGAAAATGGATCTATTTAATTCTGCAAGTCGGTATTAAGTCCAGCTTGCTTTAGGATGAGAATAATAAGAAGAAAAAAATACATAAAATTAAAAACACATATTGAATATTTACATGTTCAGCGCTATGATATCATTGTCTGTAAAATCCTGCCTACCAACACTGCATAGATTCATCAAAACCCACATGGCATTTAGCTGTTTGGCATGCTATCTGCCTTCAAGCTCCATATAAATATTGGATGCTGTGCACAGAGCAAGAGATTCACTATACTGCAAAGCTGTCTGATAGAGCAAAGACAAAGAAAAAAAAAAAGAAAGGAGCAAATCAAAATACAGATGTCAGAGCTGGCTGTCCATTTAATTGAGAAAAAGTAAGTCCTCAGTCACTTGTAAGAAACAGCCAAGTATATCAGAGTTGTGACGTCAGATTCGTGCCAGATTGGTTTTCAGTGGTTTCATTACCAGGCGTAATTCAGGTCTCACAGCTGTTTGTGAGACGAAAGAAAGTAAAGCAATCAGTAGAGAGAAAAGCATCAATCATACTGATACCTTCTGGGGATTTCAATCCTGGAACTGTGTGGGTATACTGTGCAGGTTGTTTTGTCAAGAAGTAAAAGCGTTGTCACACACAGTTCTTCATTCAGCTGGGAATATATTGTTCTGCTGTTGTGGGACGGGCCTTCTTTTTTTAATTCTATCCTGAACAGGGAGTGTATGTTAAAAAAATAAGAATAACATTTGTTTTAAGGTGAGTAAATTTTGTGTTTTCCTAAATCTCCAGTGCAAACAGATTTCTGGAATACGACTCAATCAACAACAATGACAGACTGTAGCTTTGGCAGTTTGACTTAGTCAGAATTGTAAGATTCATATGTGGAATTACGCCTACTTTCTTTTCAACGGCGGAATAAAACATACTTTTTAAACTGCCTTAATGTGAGTGTAACTTGGCTCTTTAACCCAATAAGAAAGTTAAGAAAGTTCTTGCTTTGGGTGTAGTCACATTACTGTCAGAGACAGAATAACTAAGATTAAAAGTAAATTACAACATTTAAAAAAAAAAGCCAAAGGCAAGAAACAAACCATAGTAGGTGCAAACTAAGGGTCAGGGGCTGTACAAACTGTACAAACACCTTTTTTCAGACCTTAGACCTTTTTTCACAGGGTGCATGTAGACTTAGCAGGAGCATTAATAATGACTATTAAATTGTCACAGCTAAGCTTTAACAGAGTGACACTGATACAACCCACATCAGGATCAAAGCAGGTAAAGTGGATATGCCCTATTAATCTGTACTTCAGTCAAGACCAATACTGTCCACAGAGTACTGTCAGTACGATGTGCAATTTATATTTTTTCATACGCCTCTGCTCCGCACTCAGCCGCAGTGTTGGATATGACATATTTAAACGTAACACGTACTGTAAGCACATTTTATATGTATATGTATATATATATATATATATATATATATATATATATGTATATATGTATATATATATATATATATATATATATGTATATATGTATATGTATATATGTATATATGTACATATATATATATATACATATATATATATATATATATATATATATATATATATATATATATATATATATATATATATATATATATATATATATATATATATATATATATATATATATATATATATATATATAAAAACGCAGAACAGCAGTCCCCACTGCTGTTCTGCATAGGCCTGAACCCCCTCAGTGAGATCATTAACAAGACTGGCTACAGATACCGACCACGAAACGGAGCGGTTGTCAGCCACCTCCTGTACATGGATGACATCAAGCTGTATGCCAAGAGTGAACGAGACATCGATTCACTGACCCACACTACCAGGATATACAGCAATGACATCGGGATGTCATTCGGGCTGGAGAAGTGTAGTCGGATGATAACAAAGAGAGGGAAGGTAGTCAGAACTGAGGGGATCGAGCTACCAGAAGGCAACATTGCAGACATAGAGGACAGCTACAAGTACCTGGGGATCCCGCAGGTGAATGGGAACCATGAAGAGGCAGCTAGGAAAGCTGCAACCACCAAGTACCTGCAGAGGGTCAGGCAAGTCCTGAGGAGTCAGCTGAACAGTAAGAACAAGATCCGGGCTATCAACACCTACGCCCTGCCCGTGATCAGGTACCCAGCTGGTATAATAAGTTGGCCAAAGGAGGAGATAGAAGCCACTGACATAAAGACAAGAAAGCTCCTGACCATGCATGGAGGGTTTCACCCCAAGTCCAGCACCCTGAGGCTGTACGCTAAGCGGAAGGAAGGGGGCCGGGGACTGGTGAGTGTCAGAACCACAGTCCAGGATGAGACAACGAACATCCAAGAATACATTGGGAAGATGGCCCCAACTGACCGAGTGCTCAGTGAATACCTCAGGCAGCAGAAACCCAAGAAAGAGGAGGGAGACGAGGAACCATCATGGAACGTCATAACCAAGTGGCCGGCATAGTATACAGAAACATCTGTGTCGAATTTGCTTTATGCCAGTTTCTCATGAAGGATGCACAAATGATGGACAGAAAAAAATACCGGCAGTGGCCAGTGCTACCTCCTATTAGGTACAGTATGGCAATGACTTGAAAATACTAGGACAATTTCAGAACACTTGACCTCTGACCTTGATGTCAAGACTATTGAGATTCAAACTTGTTCAAGATTTATGTAGATGCACCTATGGTATGAATTTAAAAATCCTAGGTGACTTCCTTCTTGAGCTATCGCGTTCACAAAGTTTTCTGAAAACTTGACCTCTGATCTCCAATCTCAGTGACCTCAAGGTCACTGAGATTGGAACTCTGCTGAGATTTTAAGTAAATGCAGTTATGGTATCAATTTGAAACTCCTGCATCGTCTTGTTCTCGAGTTGGTGCATTCACAAATTCATGTGTCCACCCCGCCTGCCTGCCCACCCGCTGGTGTGATGACAATACCCCATCAGCCTTTTTCGGCTTAGTGGTCAAAACTTTTCAAACATGCCTGTGTTTAGCTCCTGTGGAGCGAGAAGAAAGAAAACAGTCCAAAAGGTTTGAAAAGCAGAGCTATAATAATATTAACTTTCATTTTTATTGCACAAAAGGAGAAGAATGTAACAGCAAAGTGCAAACTGTGCGAGTGCCAGAAACATCCACCAATACTTTGATGAAAAAGACACAAGCTAATTGAAAAGAACTCCAATTCAGAATGATGTTAAAGCTGAATGAAAGGTGAGGACAGACAAGCAGCTAACAAACAGTGAAGTGGCACTGCTGCTTTCATTTCTACCTTTTCTTGTTCCTACAGCAGAGTCACCGTAGCCACAACATTTTTCTGTCAGGTTTGAGTTAATATTTAAACACTAAAAGAAAGACCCTGTGTCCTCAACTGAATAGGGATTTGTGGCAGTGTGTCAGCATGTAGCCTAAGGTTTATATTGCTAACTGGTAATTATATGACAGTGCATCACATGCCACAATGTGGAGCGACGCAAAGAGTTAAATTACAAGTATTTCCATCTTAGAGTTAATGAGTAATGTAGCAAATTACTTTTTAAAGAGTAAAGATAAATATGTAATACTTCCTTTTGAGTGACAACCTCAACACTGACCAGTAACAACAAACAGACACTGATGAAGTCAGACACAGCACGAAAAGAAGGCTCTGGGCTGGAGTTGGCGTTGAAAAGGGTTTCTGCAGATGCTCATAAAATAAAATAAATACTGCACCTTGTATGAGAGTTGCCAGTTGGATTGTTATAGTATATCAGCTGAGCCATCAGCTGGCGTGGACCTACTGGAATTGTGCTTAAGCTCAACTTTGTGGTCTGTCTGAAATAATGTTATCATTAATTAGCTGAGTCAGCTGAGTTTTAAGCTATATTTTTTAAATAAATGAAAACAGGGAGAATTGTTTTAAAGAAGACAAAACAACAGACAATGAACCAGAAATCTTTGGAATGTATGAGTTTATCCAGTTACTGTGCCCATTTTTACCACATACACACCCACAGATGTGGATGTTGTGTCAATACAGTACAAAAACTGCGTGCAATGAAGATCTCCAACAAGGAAAATCATTTATACAGTAGTAGCCAAAATCCTTAGAGTTTAGATGTACTCTTAACGCTACATTGATGATGCAACTGTAAGCAACAATTTCACTGAGCTACAGAAACCCCATAAGACATCAAACTGTCAATATGACTCCTGCCATTCGTTCATACCGCAGGCTTACCAAGGTCTTGACGTAATATACAACCATATGGACTCATTTCTCCTGGCTGTATATAGTAGAATGATTGATGCTGGAGTGGATGTAAATAATACACAGTGGAGAGTCTGTTGATGCACTTCAGGTCAATCAGACCACCCACGTGCTTATAAAGAGGCCAAGATAACATCTAACTGCCCTAGAAAGCTTGCACAATGACACTCCAATGCCATAATAACTATCTGGATGAGAACAACTGCAAAAGACCTTAAATTCCAGGCTTTAACATCCCCAGGTTGTTAGAGTTTTCAGCGTGTCATGCTTTGCAGGGGATAATTTGAGGGCAGATCACATATAGCAAAAGATAACACCCTTCAAGCAGTCTCTTAAACAGGAGACTGAAGCTGCACCTGGAGATTTTGGTCAATTTTCCTCTTAGGAAAACAGGCCAGTGACAGTTTGTGAGTATTCTGAGTGTTTCCCGATAGGAACCAACAGGACATTACAAGATACAAATAACCATTTGCAGCATGACAATGTAGCTCTAAGAGGTGGACATGCTGAGTAACCTACTTAGAAAAAGCATCGACTGGCTTCTAAGAGGGAAAAAAGATAAGAAAATAATTAGTATGCTATAATTGAGTTCAAGCAGCTTTTGTCTGTACTATGAAAAAGATGAGCCAAGTTTTGGTTAATAATGTAACAGAAAAGCAAGAAATGCACAATACACAAGTGCCATATGGTTTAACATAACAACGATCTCTTTACAGGAGAACGATAGACAAACTAGTCTATATAAAAGAAATGTACTCTATTGTTTTTAGTGCAAATTAATAGTGCAAATTAGGCAGCAGAAGGCATAAGAACTGTAAAAGGTCACAAACAAAAAACTTCTTTTTCTTACCTGTCAATGTCACAGTCAATTGTTCATAGGAGCCACATGGAAAAAAACAAAACAAAAATAAAATAATGTCAAACATGATATGGCAAAATACATCTAAACACAATTTAATTTAAATTCTATAACAAGAAAATCAGATGGGAAATGTATATCAGCCTGCAATAACATAAAAACACCACCGTATCCAAAGCTGATACTTAAAATACCACTGACACAGAAATACATATGCAACATTGCACTCCAAGAATAACAGCAGTCCAAGTGTTAGTATTTGCTAAGTATTATACTTAGATGGAGACAGTTTAATAAATGTGCCTTGTGCGCAGGTACACATTCGTTACAGTAAACTGGCAGGCTGACATCAATTAGACATAAATTGGAATGTGCATGTACAGTATTAAAGGTGCCCTGAAAAATATCCACTCGATCAAAAGCAATTCAGAGTACCTCTGAGTAATATTGCATTGTTATGGCAACAAACTGAATCAAAGACAGTCACCTTGAGAAGGCACAACTTTGTGGAAGTTTGTGGAAACTGTAACTCTTTCCTAATATCTGGAAAAACTTGGGTGAGAAGAGCCACAAGAAATACTTGTCCTATTTTCGACTTTGCTTAATGCATCAAAATAGCATACTGCTGTTGAACTGCTCCACAGTCACTGTCTACAGTGACTCTCCCCTGCTGTTACTGCCAGAAACCTCACTTTTAGAAATACAAGCCGTGACATCACATCTGCAATATTTTGTATTGACACATACTCATTTTGTGTTGCATGCTCTTTTTGGAAAAGGGAGGGCCATACCTTTGGTTAGCTGTGTGCCACAGAAAGAAATAGAATTACAGCCAAGCTATTCAAGTTTAATTGATTTTTGTCCTAACTTGACCTTTGTCAGATAAATATTTGTGAGAAATTTCAAACCTATCGTATTAGCATTTTATAACTATAAATGCTTTATTTATGGCTGAAAACATGGCAACTTGAGTTTCAACCACCAAGAGCTTTACAGTTAATGCTTTGTCATATTTTAAGAAATTCCTTCAAGACATTCAGCAGCTAATATGTCTGTTAGAATGGGATGGCCGAACGTCAGCTTGATGTATATCTGAACAAGACCAAAACATAATGCCTCCGGCAACAGCTGTCACCTGCACACTGGCAAAACCCATTACCGGGATTCTCTGCTATAAAAACTCTGCGCTTCATGAGTGTAGATGGGGTAGTGAAGCAGAAGAGAGAAGGTCTGTTATCTGTCATACAGTGGTTAAATTGTTTTCAGTACCTTGCTCAAGACAAGTGATCTTGATGTTGCTAAAGTTTTCAGCACTCAAAGTCAAAGAGAATACAGGTTACCACATCTACTTCTTCATCCTCTGGGAAGTCACCCCATTTGTAACCAAAAGGTCCTAATCCTAAAATACTGTCATGTTTCATTATGCAGTGTGTTTTTTTTTTCCAGTGAGACTAGTGAGACAGATATTAGATGCTACCTTTCTCTGAACCTCAAGGGTTTCTGTAGACTTGCTCTGTGGTGTGGACAGCTCGGAACAATCAGTCAGCCCGCAGACAGCTCGTGCTTGTCATTACTCTTCGTAAGTCAGATTCTAGAGGGAAATTTTTTTTTTCTTTTCTAACCAGCAGGCATTCTCTGCACACTCCTTATGGGGCCACTGGTCCCCTATCCATCTGCTGGCTGTCCCTCACACTCATTAATTCTGCCTGTCCCCAGGTGGCTGCTAGTTGGTGCAATGTGATTAAGCTCAAATGAACCACCAGGAATAAATAGAAGCCTGAACCCCTCAATAGAGACTGGAGATAGAGATAGACCGCAAGAGAGGGAGAGCAAGAAAGAAGAAGAAAGAGACGGAGAGAGACAGAGAAGAAAAAGCGCTGACAGATCTTTCCGATCACAAAGTATGAGGAACTGTTTGTCTCTGTGGAATCCAAACCAAGGATAAACCCTTTTGACTGTGAAGCAAACTTAATCTTACGGGTTTCTCGCAGAGACATGAGGTATAGTAACAGAAATGGCTGCTGGCAGCTGCTTAAATTCTGATTAAATTCAACAGCCATGATGAAGAAGTTTAAATGAATTTACCTATTTAAGCTCAAAAACCAGTTGGAGATGCATTAGTCACACACGGTGTTTAGATTACATGAATATTCCATACTAATTAGAGGGTATGGTGAATCTTACGAGAAGTGGGTTCCATTTGAGTATGACTAATTCACTAATTTCTTTAATTAAAATTTGTTCCATTATGTGATAACGTCACAGGGACCGAACAGGAAAGACAAGCCTCTGAAGCCGAACCTGTTTCCAAAATGATAATAATGCACGATGAAACAAAAAGAGACTGAATGACAACCGAGAGAAACTAAACTGTCATGAATAGAGAGGCCTTTTAGTGTCAGCTCATTATTTTTGATTTCTTGGGGTGTGGACTCTTCTATCCAAAATGTACAGTGGTGCCCGTATAATCTAGCGGGTCATCAACTTTCTGTTGACGAACAACAGATTTTAATGTTCAAATACTAGCCGTTGATTTAAGCCAGCCCATTAGTCTACTAGCTGTTCCACATTTATGATGTTAATTTAATTATTCAAATGTGTATTTTTTGAAAGCATGAGAAAATGGTTTAAGGAATGTTATGAACAACACTGTTGCACTATGTTACATTAAATACATGCTCGCAGCTAGATGCCGGTAATGAGGTTGAGGTTGCATGTCACCTCCTTAGGGTTGTTCTTTACTCTCTCAGAATAATTGGTCATTTCGGTTTTCTTGCCCAGCATTTAAACATCTCATAACTGCACAGACGAGCCGTGGGAATAATAATGAATGTGAATTATTAACATCTCAAAGAGTTCAAAAGATTTCTTTTTTGTAACTGACCAATTAATTTGGTAGATTAAGACTCATCTCATCAACTAACATGTACCCAATTATTTGTGGGTAACCTTAATGACAAGTCTCTTGTGGCTAGATTTCTTTTATGGGGTTTAAAACTACCCATTTTACTGTATTATCTGTTTATTATAGTTTTAACAGCCCCTTACAAGTAAACAAACCTGCACTCATTGATCAGATGTTTATTTTCATCAGCCTTTCTTCTTTGCTGGCCACCCATGTTTCTCTGGGTTGTCCTCACATTTCTCCATAAGAACTATTATTGAGTGGCCTCATAACTTTTGTCCTCCTTTCCCTCAGGGTTACACTGTGCTCTTAAATGCCTGTCAACGCACTTTTTCCAGTGACTCAGCATACTGACAACCTCTCAGAGTGGCTAGGCCATACGAGGCACACATCTCAGCTCAGCAGGGTCTGCAGCAGCCTTTTGAAGTGGATGTGAAGAAAATCCTATCAAGACTGGTCCATCTGTTCTTTTTGGCTTACAAAGGCAAACAGAAAGGATGATGTTTAACAGTTTAGCTCACAGGTGCCATTATTGGGTGTAAGGGGAGATAAGGAAAAGAGATGCCAACCGCAGTGGCTTTATGAAATGGATATTTGCAAAAGTGTGTGTGTGTGTTTGCCCACGTTTTTTTATGTAAGCTGCTATCCAATCTCCAGTGACATTAATGTATTAAAAAAAACATTGTTAAAAGATGAAAGGTGCCCATCACAAGCTCACAAGGCATCTCCTTTCAAGGTATTTTTGTTAAATAGATTTCAGTTTTGCATCCAATTTTAAAACCATCTCCTCACAGAATAGGGAGCCCATAACAGCACTTTCATGGCTGCAGAATCATCAATAAAACACAGATGTATGTGTGCTAGGAGAGATAATGAGAGGCATTTATATCTACGGTGTGCAACAGCCTGCCCATGTGCATCGCACTTATGTCTTCTGGGTTCTCCATAGCAGTATTTAGATTGCTCAATATCAAAACAGGCTGTTGTACTTCTCTTCATCCTTTTTCATATCACCTCCAGGTCCTTTGATTGTCCCTTCAGTCCTCATTTTAGAGGTCCAGTCCTCAAATCAAAGCCATCTGGGCAATTTTTATCGAGATCGTGCAGAAATGAACCCAGGTTTAAGCTGGAAATCTTACTAGTTGGCATAATATTTCAGAATTTTGCATGATTTATAATTATATAAACACTAGCGGAACAATTTGACAAATTTTACTACGGTTTTACTTGTAGCAGTGCAAAGTCTGAGGCCACTTTCAGACATGTACTCCTTTTGATTAATTTGTTGTTTTTGGCTTCATGTTTGAGCATTCGCAGTATTATAAACACATACACAAGCTGTTGTTATATGCAGCTGTGCCTTTTTTCTGCACATCTGTCTTGTCCACCTGAGTTTAACAGCTTATGAAAAACATGAGTGTTTTGGAGAAAAGTGTGCTATAGAGAGCAACAAAGTAAGAGAAACAGTTGGCACACAGTCACATTCATTCACCATGTTATTGTAAGAAAAGTATGACTTCATACTCCTTGTGTACTCTATTCTTCTTTCTCTGTTAAATATTGCACAAATAAATACTCCACATAGACTGGGGGTTTCCATTGCTGTCATGTGTATGTCTTAATAAAACTCTGGAAGGACTGAAATATTGTGTGAAAGTCACCTATGTCAGAATGACAGAATGCTATCGCTTTCCAGACTGAGCTAACCAAGCCAATCCCATGTTTATCCTATGATGAAACATCCACAAGCCAATAACTCTGGCCCTTGAGGTCTGGATATGCAAAAGATGCAGGTGCATTGCATTGTACTGTAAAGTCATACTCCTGAGAGCTGACAAGATCAACAGGAGAACCACACAACAGAGTTTCCATTCTGTTGTGAGTGCTAAATAACTCTGTTTATAATTCAACAGCAGCTTTTTCACATTAGTAGAGGTTTTAAGTTTAAAGTGAGAACGAAAACGCAGTAAATCTTTTCGGTATCAGAACACCCACCTCCAGTAAGGCTGCTACTTCTGCAACATCTGGTTATCTCTTTAGGTGCGTGTCACTTGCAACTATAATTCCATAAGCATGTAAATGATTGTATAAGTAGAAAACAATTTATTAAGCAAAATTTTTGACTTTTCTACAGATTCCAAGTAGACTTTTGCAGGTTGAGAGGTTTGGATATTTAGCAATCGCAATCAACTAAAATTCAAGCTGATGTTCTTAGGCAACAACTATCTTGAGGACTGAGACAAATAAAATGTCTTGTCTAAGTATATTGTCTACTTATCTTACTTATTATCTAAGTAAGATATATTTATGACAGTAGATGTACAGCAGGGGGTACTTGTATAGCTAATATGTACATAAACCCCAGTTGGGATGATCCTAGGATGTAATCCTAGGATTACCATACCATATATTAATAAGAATATAATAATATGCAGTGGACCAGAACTGAATCCCATCGGCTGTAACACACACAGGCATATGGTCCATATAGTTTTCTATGGTGTCTGGAGAACTGTAACATACAGCGGACCTCTTCTAATGAAATTTATCAAAGTCGTGTCATATGTTTCTATTGTGTAGAATGTCTTTTCATTGGCCACAGTGGCTGTCACTTTGTTATTTTTCCCAGATACAATCTGAGCAGACAATATTTCATTACAAATCTACCACAGCAATCCTTGACCTCTCTCATCAAGCTGTTCGCATCAATAGTGACCTAAGGGATATGAAGTATATGCTTCTGTGCTGCTACAGCCTGCAACCTAAACTGGTCCGCACCAGGAAAGGGCATCACCTCCACATTCCAAAACTCTTCACCCTTTCCAAATATTTAGGGTGAAAAATAAATAAAGCACCCACGTGAGAAGAAAAAGAGGAATGAGGCTGTTGCAAGTCAGAGTGTTCACTTACTCAGCTGCATTAAAGATACTGAGAATGCGCCCTATCAAGCCCAGTGTTGAGAGTATGGTCTGAGACACCGAACAAGATGTAAAAAGAGCACTTTGTGCCCATATCAGTGAGTTCAAGACATAAATCACGCAGCACAATGTAACAGTTAACATTCCCTTATAAATGTTTTGCTGGGTCTGTATTTTGTCTTGTCTGGATTGAGCAGTAAATGAAATTTATGTATTTACATCTACTTGTTTGCATTTTTATTTAAACTAATGCCATTACAGTATCGTAATAAGGTGCTGATGAACAGCAATCATTACCTCATATCATTAATCACACCTGATTTTCCAGACTAATGGGATAAAATTTGTTCTGTTTGGACTTCGCGCAATAGCCACCAAGGAGAGCAATTATCTAAGATTAGCTTATAATGCTTTGCATAAGAATTATTGAGCTTAGTCACAGCTTTTTTCCCCTTTAAGATACAATAAGTTCACAGTTGCTAAGGCTTTTCTGATTAAGCTTGGGAGAGTTTCTTTAGTTCTGTGGTTTGTTGTGGAGCTCGGAACTACAAAAAGGTACTGTGTGAGCAGCACATATTCCACAAACAACTCACAACACTCGTCATGTGGGTGGGACATTTGGTCCCACATTTCAGAGTGCTTCCAACACCTGTCTAGGACTATCCATCACATAGGAGTCTATGGTACCACCTTTGATGCAAGGCACTGTAAAGGGTTTAAAAATCATTGTAAGCGTACTGTTTGCTGTTGTTGCAAATCTGTTGCCCTCTGAAGCTGACAGCTTGCAAAAGGCTTCAAAGTAGGGAAAAGCGACTCCAAGGACTTTTCAGACAGATAGGGCTGTGGGTGCAGCCTAAGTAGTGGCATACAGCAGGGTCTAATGGTACCTGCAGATTCCTGGGGGACCCTACTGGTTTTTCTGAGCTTCACAGAAAGAGTATTTTGCATGCTGTGCTGTACTTGTCGAATTATAAAACAGGAAAAAGCACAAATTACTTCATTTTATGCTACAGGAAGGTGGAAAAGTTTACTCTGATTTATTAACTGAGAGAAGGCAGGAATCATTCCTCGCCACACGAGGAGGTTGTTTTTCCAGTCTAAGCTAAACCAGTCGACTGCATCAGTGCAGTGCTGCAGTCTTAATGGTCAACTGAAAACGGATGTGTACAGCACATGAAATGGGATTCTAGAAGGAGTGTCTCTAGAGACCACTAGTTTAAAGGTCTCACATTGTAGGTCAAGAGTCAGGTGAACCTCAGAGCTGTCCATGAGATGAATCCTTAAATAGAAGGGAATAAGAGAATAAGTCATTTTTGAACATTTGGGAAATTTCTAGCAGTAACATTATTGTAACATGCTTATCAAAAACAATGTTAACCTCTTGACATCAAAAAATAAGCTACAGCTTGTAGAATGTATTCAGCACGCCAACATCTGTCAACACAGATGGGAGAGTGTTTAGTTTTACACATCCTCTGAACATGTACCAAATTTTTAGTAGTTATTGAGATATTAAGAATGGACCAAAGGTTGTGGAATGGCTAACTTGGTGATCCAAAATTCCAACCATTCAGCTACATCTAAAAAGGCTTAAACATCCCAACCTTACATTCAGTAACTTGGTCAAAGAAATGTCTCTAAGCGGTTTTTAAAGCACTCTATTTGATGGGTCAAGTGTCTTGGTTAGTCAGCCATTAGCCAAAAGGCTGAGAAAAGTTAGTTGGTTAACAAATGCAGAGCTGGGCGGAAAGCAAACAAGCTCCTTATTTATCAGTCCATTTGGTTAATTAAATAGAGGGCACTGTAAAATAATTTAGGCTGGCTGTGTTATCAACAGCTAGAACTAATTAGTGTCAAGTCGCTATTTAATTATGGAAACCATTTTGGAATTATACACACCACTAGACTGTTTTCTCAACCCTGTCAATAGTGGATCAGGCATTTGTGGTGGAGAAAGAAAGGGCGAGCAGGGCACGAGAGATAATGAGCACAGATAGAGAAAGACAGAAAGCGTTGAACGTAAAGATCCATGCTGACGGCTAAAGAGTCAAAACAAAACATTCACTGCCTGCACGGTACGTCAGTGACTAATAGATGTAAAGAGAGAAGAAACAAAGACCTGTGCAATGCAACTCGACAACATCTAGGTCACAGTGGTTACATTATTCAGTATATGCACAATGATGTTCATTCCTGCAAATGAGGTAACATTCAAACGATTGCGTGCACTGTAGTAAATGTTTATTGAAAAATGTCTATTTCCTACAGTAAACAGAATAAAAAGTGCTCCCCTTGATGGCCATGACCAAACACTGCAATAAATTAATAACAATACAACAAATCAAACAGGCAACTGATATCCATTTTACATTACATGATTGTAGGATCATACAAAATGTTGGATTCGATGATTGATTTTGTGTGCAATGATAACTATAAAAATGTTTGTTAAATTAATTATTACCCAGATAAATCTAAAAAAATTGATTTTTGGTGATATAACCCAGCTCTAATCGATAACTCTACAACAGAGTGTATTATTTATACACAAAAACTTAAGCCTTGTAGTCACAGGAAAAACGTCTTTTGCCCCAGTCATGCTGTGACAGCCGTGGCAGAGGAGTTACGCAAGGGCGCCACAATTCAGCTGCTATCTGATATGCTGTCATTCAGCTTGCACTGTGGCAGCACTGAGAGCTCTCACCACCTCTATGATGTGCCTTTCTTCCTTTTACCCTTCTCTCTGTCCCCAGATTTTTTATTTTTTTTTTTTATTCTCCGGTTATCTTGTTCTTGTCCATTGCATTGAAAGAGGTTATTTTTTAAACCTTTATTCCCTCTTTCCCCTTGTGCACTTCTATTCCAAACATCACTCAAAGTCTGTATGTGCATTATAAAAAATTCTCATTACTGCTATCTTGAGAGGTCATAACATTGCAGAATCACGATTCAGAAGCCCTCTTCATGCCTGGCATTAACATGCATCTTAGGTAATCTGATCACAAGGAGAAGGATCTAAGTCCACTGGTTCACACCTGTAATTAGAATGCATCTCCACGTCCCTCTTGCGTAACCACTTAAAAGCAGATATGACTTCCCACAAATAAACATGTAGCCTACATTTTTTGCAGAGACCAAATGCCACAGTCCTGTACAGGATAACCTTGCAAACAAGTATACAACCATTAAAGCATAGTAAACTACATGAACCTCCCATCAAGCTTCATTAAGTGCTGCAACCCAACCTATTTAACACATAGGTGAGAGAGTGACTCAGCTCAGATGACTTAATTTGTAGTTGCCCCACTGATCAACAATCTTTAAGAAGAAAAATGGCTAATAATAGTGTGAGTCCTACCATACCTGGTGGGTCCAGGACTCTACATGCATTAGCTGTTGTTCATTAGAGGCAGGCTCATCAGTTGAATGGGCAGCTTTTCAGTATGACCCGAGATATACTTGCACATAATCTGAATTCAGAGTCAGTTGTCTGCAATGCATCTTGGGTGCACTTCTGATTGGATCACCCTAGATCCATGTTAATGCAAAATATGAGCAGAGCCAAAAAATAGCCCGGAGCTTTAAAGTCTCCTAGTTTGATCACCGAAGGAACTCAAAGTTCAGCAAATGAGCCGTAACATCACTGTCATCTGTCCCATTAACATTCTCCAGCTTAAATGCCTCTTAATGAGTGAAACAGTATTATTATCATTAAATAGTGAGATATGAATTTTGCTGAAATATGATAACACACTACTATCCCAGTCAAAAGTGCATTTGCTTATTAAGTGTTAAAGTGGGTTTTAATTCCTAGTCTGATAGCCACCATTAGCTAATGAGTGACTAGTGACCCATCATTATGCAACGGAAGTCACCGCTCAGCCGAAGAGCTCTTTTGCCTTTCCCCTCTATTTTCTAATTGATGCCCCCTGACGGTCTAAAACCCGGAGATTTGGCCAGTTACTGTGGTTAGGAAGTAAAATAAACACAGAGGAACGGCCGGAAGGCTCAGACAGCTTCTGCCCTGCGTACATACGCATACACACAGTGCAGTGTGACCAAAGATGTCCTCGTTGTCAAAGGAGCAAACGTCCTTGACAGAGTGGCATGTTGACTCACTTGGCACTTCATTCTCTCTCGTTTATATCCTCCTCCTCATTCTTTGCTCTCCCTACAGCAGGCTGAGCAGATAGTTAACAACAAAAACGCTGCTGCAGAGGGCAAAACAGAGATTGGACATGGACGCCTCTTCTATGCCAGCTGATCCGCTTTATCTAGGTGCCAGCCCATACTGACGCATGTCCCACAGTAAGTAGGGCTTTTTATAAAAAATAAGAAAATGGAATGAGTTGGGGTTTTTTTTTTTAATATTGCCTAGATTTTTTCGAACTGCTTTAAAAAAATAGAGATTAACCAGTGGTTTGTTTTGGAAGGAATGTAGGATACTCTAGACGCAGCAGAGCTGTTGAGACTGTTTGACTAAACATGAAATTTAACAAAAAAGAAAAAGAAAAAGTTCAGAGGAACAGCCACACCACAGTGGTCTACAAAAATATCATCCATAATATCCACTTTCCTCAATTCACTTAACCACACACACACACACTGCACAAATGTAATAATAATACAGTCCAACATTTGTTACCCCACTATTTCGACAAAGGCTCTTGGTTTGTTTAGAAAATCTGCACACTTCTATGTCTGGATGACAACTGAATATCTAGCATTATTCGGGGCCACTCTACGTTCCCCGTCTTATGACTAGCACAGAATTAGTGAGTCAAGTTACTGGCATTAGCAACCAGGAGAACAGAAAATGTCAACAGATGCATAAAAAGGCAAATTCACAACACGTATATTCCTCTGCTTTTGTTGATTTATGGCACAAGGTGGTCTGATTTATTCACCTCATTATTTTAAATGTTACATCAGTCTCAATGAGTGAGACTGGCTCCATTAAAGAGCTTTCAGTAAAAGTCCCAGTGATGTGCATTAGAAGGCTTGGCAGACATTATGCATTAACATTCAGTTTCAGGGTTAACCATTGTTGATCAGCCTTTGTTTCAAATTAGAGGTTCTCAAAGTGCTTTCTGGTTGCTGACCCGATAATAAGTGTTGCATTAAGCAATTGACGAGGGACGCAGAGTGATTGTGTTTACCTTTATTTCTTGATCACATACATCAACCGCTTCTCTCAAAGAGAAAACAGCATAAAATTAAGAGTGACAATGCTCATACATTCAGATGGGAACAACCAGTGGAGCACGACTGTGTCCTCAGTGCTTGCTTATGGTTTCAAAAAGAACTTCATTATGGCTACGCTCATCTTTTTGTTAAGATCAAGCTGCTAAGATGCCCAAAATGACAATGCTAATCGGGTTAAATTATTACTGTGGGATCGAGCTTAGCCTAGTGTGTGAGTATGTTAATTTTTACTGATTAGCATCAAAAACACCCTATACTGCTAACATGTCATTAGTTTCAATACCAAAATATTGAACAAAGTACAACTGTTATTTTATTTTGTTGCTAAAGAAAGTTAGGAGCTCAATCTTTTGAATATATCCTCTATACAGTATGGATGTTATATCTAGTCCCCAGACTTCTTTGCACTACCAGTTAAATTCATCCTGCTGGACCCATAAATATCTTTACAAGATTTATTAGCAATCAATGCCAAACTTAGGATTTTACCTAATACAGTAAGTTCTAGAGCTCTGCTCCTAGCATTGAAAACATTTGCCAAATGGTTCACTGCCTCTAATCCCTATCATCAGAGATCCTGTTACAATAATCAGGCATAACATACTGTAATCAGTCTGATCCCAAGTACCCATGATGATGAGCTTAACTAAATGATTTTCATTCGTCAACAGTGTTTTGTTAACAGTTAAAAGTGTTTTTTACGCTTTTATTTTCCTGTTTTCTAAACATAAGTTTGTCCTAAGCACAGAGAGATTAAGTAAAGAGGGGCTAAACTAAAAACAAATGAGATTTCACACACAACAGATAATGCTCAATGCTGTAAAGACACTTTGGACACTACCTGTTACTCCTTTACTATATATCACTGGTTTGAATTGGAAGTAGAGTTTGAGGTTAATTGCCTTAAAAAAAGGCTTAATGCTAACCTTTGCCTCTCTTTTCCTCAGCAGACAGGAGTGACGTTGATTTGGGTTTTGTTAGTTATTGTTTAACTTTCTTTCTTTCAGTTACCTCCATCATGTACTTGTATTTGCACACTCACCACATGACTGGCCAGCCATTCCCCATTTTGTTTGGATTGTAATGGATTTTGATAATTTCAGACCCCATTATCTCTGTAGTCTCCTCATTTTGTTTGAGCTTTGAGTTGTTTCATGATGAAGCACAAACGTCTACATCTAGCTAGCTGCCAGACAAAAGAAACCCCAAAACAAAACAAGAAAAAACAAAAGAGCTCTCACAGACAGGAGAACAAGAACACCAGACAAGGTTACAGACTATTGTGTGTATACAGAATTATGGTTTTATGTTCCGATTGTGTACAGCTACTCTAAATGTACGTTATACTGCTGTACTTAACTCATTTTAAGTTCCAGTTCTAGCACCCGAGCATCACAACTAATTATGAGGATCAACAAAGGAGATGCCTTTCATGTGTTTAACAGAGAGCTCTGTCAGTGTTGTCTTGCTGTGATATTAGTAATGTTTTCTGAATCCAAACAAACTAAAATCCTGGAAATGTGTATAAATGGCAGCACAAACACTGAGCCAGTATGACTACTTCTATAAATATGACTCTTTTCCAGCTGCTGTTATCCTGCAGACAATCTTTTAGTTATTAGGATTCCAGGATTTATCCACGACCCACAGAGTTGGAATTTTTCAGTTCAAATGTGGCTAGCCACTACCATGGTAATTGTGGCTCTAACACATACTTTGAGGGGAAACTGCAGTGAGTGCCAATTGTTGAGGTGAAGCGAGGCCTCAATCTGCCCGCATACATCACTTCTCTGAGTCAGTGGGTTGTTTGTTTTACCCAGTCAGAAAGAGGAGATATGCTCAACATGGTTCATATTTAAAATCAAACAAAGCTCAACAAAACGAACAATATCACCCCCGCATTCCTGACTCTCGCTACATGGCAGAAAGAAATCCTGCCCCCTTCCCTGCAGCACACCAGCGCAGCAATGCTGCTGTTGTTTCTTCTTGCGCATGCTGCTGACAGCTTGCACCACACAATCTCTTGGGCAGCCTCATTTCGCCTCATCTGAATATTTATGAATGTTGTTGAACGGCCACATTCCATTATCAGGGAGATTGCCTGGCATGGGGCTCCCAATCCTTTCACCCTGCTCACGTCTGTCTGGGAGCCTTGCACTTCATCCAATTGCAGTCTGTATTTCACCATGCCTGGCTGCCACCAGTGTTGCTGGTGTTATTGAGAAAAATGAGAGACTAAAAACAGTATGGGGAAAGAGGGTGGAGAACAGTCAAGTCAAGTCAAAAAAAAAAAATCTATAGAGGAGAAAGATGAATGCCGTTTTCAAGGTTACAAAACCTAAATTAAATCGACTAATTCTCTGAGGTGGAAATACATGACGGCGTGGTTCACCCGCCCTGAGAGTTATGAGTCAAACTTTCAGGGCAAAGGTAAAGTAATCACATTCCAAGGAAGGCAGGCGTGGGCGTATGCCACTGCATTTACATTCGAGTTCTCCCTCTTTATCGGTACTTCCGGTGGCAAAGCAATCAATAATTAATTTATTAGCAATCTGAGAGGTCTGGAGAAACAAGCAAACAAGATGTGGTCAAGGATACACAGCAACTCCACTGCTGCACAATGTTCTCATGGTTACCTATGCACCCAGGTGAAAACAAATAGCGGCAAGCAGGGCAGGAAAAGTCTGACTGAAAACTGCCTGATACAAATCAGGTCCAGCACTCAACGGCAAGAGGAGATCCAATTCAGGTACGTAAAGATTGAAAGGTTTAGAAAGTTCCCCCACATTTACATCTGAGGTCCAACTCTCACACAATATAATACATTTGACCCCACAAGCAAACTGAAAGTATTTCACTTTGAATCAAGAAAGAAATTCACAAAGAAAATCCTAAATGTGTTTATCTACACTAACATGGCAGTAAATGCTTCCTTCAAGGCTTTTGCTTCCTTCTTTCAACTGATACTGTAACAAGAATAACAAATAGGCAATAATAAATGTACAGACTCAGATGCATCTGATAAAAAAAAAAAAAAGTGGGACGTTTGGAGACAAGAGAAGCAAAAGCGGAAAAATACAAACAAGTTTGTTTTTTTTAACTATAGACAAGATGTACTACTGCAAGCGAACACGGACGATATTGTAGCATGCCACTTGTTTGCCTTCTTCCTCTGGTTTGTAATCTATATTCAGCACAGGGGCTAGAGGGACATGAGAGTAATTTTAAAAACAATTCCTGACCATGGTTTGAATTTTAAGCTGTGCTTAAATTAGGACGCTGGCTACAGACGGCCACGGAAGAAGGCGGTCACAGAAGAATGTGGCTATTTGACTGCACCTGCTGCTTACATGATTGCCCGTTACACAGTAATGGTCTCCGTGCGAAAAGACCTCTGCTGCATAAATACTTGTATTTGATAACCAAAACCATTCTCCCACTAGATATCAGCTAGCATGATTTGATCCACTTGTCCTCTTAGAGGGATGGGTTAGGGCAAATCAATGCAAAGCTGTTCCGACTGATCCTATAACAAAAAAATCCTATTCTGATGTGAGTTAACTCTTCTGAGATAACAATCACCCCCATATATGGACAATTAGAGGTCACTGAGTGTTTTGATTAATATGAAAATGATGCAAATCATACACTAGAGCATTCACAGACACCAGTTTGCACCAGATTTGTATGGCATGCACATGACGGATGTGTAAATGTTCTGCTCGCTCACTCAGTCAGGCACAGCAAATAAGACTCAAGGTCGAAAAAACTGAGCCACACTGCCTCTGCGTTCTGCATAAGTTCACTGCGAGCTGCACAAAGCACCAAAGAGCTGCAGTAATTGGGACACAATGACTTTTGTAAAAGTGTCAGCTGTAGATCTCATGTTATATCCTTTCACAGGATGTCACTCATTTGTTTTTGCTCTTTGAGAAATGACCTTCCCAAAAATGTCTCAACTGTCTAACGAGTCCTTGTGGGAGAGTGAGATAAGACACAACAATATGCACACAGCTTGTAATTAATGCTTTAGCTGGTTCGGATGTGGGGTGAATGCTTATAATCTACAAAGGGCATGAGTGGGTAATGGGGAAGGTGGGTGTAGGACAGCGCTGGAAAAGGTCTTGTAAAATAAGCCCAATTATGTTAATACTTTTGCAGAGATGAGGCAAGAATGGGAACATGAAATCCTGGAGACTTGATGCATAATAGAGGTTGCTGGGACTTGGAGAGATATACTCCTGATGGACTAAGGGAACATTTAGACTATGCGCCAAAGCCACACAGTTCATGTACTGACTGGTTAACAGTGAGACCTCTAAGGGGGGAGGGGGGTGAGAACCAAACAAAAAAAACTCGGGGTCATGCAGACAACATATCGAACCGACTCAACTTTTTTGCTCCAACGGCAAACAGCTTGCACATTACAATTTACATAATAGTGGCAAAACTACAATTCAGAGACAGAAAGAAATGTAATTGGTAGCAAAGGCTGCTTGTGTTTTGTTTTTCCTGATACTGGTGGAGGCTGTGGATGGTGATGAGAGCATTAGAAAAAAAGCTAAAAGTGTGACATCAACGGATGGAACTCGAGGTCAAACTGTAAATCAAAAATTTCCACCTCTGGTAGAAACAGATTAATTTAAAATTAGTGCTGTCAGCGTTAATCTCGTTCAAATGACGTTAACGTCATAACCGCATTAACGTGGCAAATCTCCGTTAGCGAGTTAACGCGGATTGCCCCGTGCGTAGAGCTGCACGGCGCTAACGCATTAATGAGCTAACCGCGCTCACGCATTAATGAGCTAACCGCGCTAACGCATTAATGAGCAAACCGCGCTAATGCATTGACGCCGTGCAGCCCTATGCACGGGGTGATCCGCGTTAACTCGCTAACGGAGATTTGCCACGTTAATGCGGTTATGGCGTTAACATCATTTTAACGAGATTAACGCTGACAGCACTATTTAAAATAGATCCATATTTGCTTAACCCTTTAGTGCATATGTTCTAACCCAGGCTTAAAAAGTGCTAAGTGTTAAAACTCCAGGTTGCTTTAATCAGACTAAAGTTCCTTTTCTTCCCCCATAACAAACCAATGTAGGCCCTTGCCTTATTTTTTAGTACAGTGGATACTAGTAAAAATGTTTGCCAAAATACAAATTCACTACGTTTGCTATGTGACAGAGAATATAGTAAATTGAGGAAATCCCTTTTGGACCAGCAGAGGTTTAGTTCTGCCTGATGATCTGAAGGGTTCAGATGAGAAGCTGTAAAGTGATTAGGCCTGGGTGCAGTGGCCTGTGGAAGACAGAGCAAACAGAGGAAGGCAGGCAGCAGAATGAGTTCCTATTGTGCGAGTGTCTAAGGTGAAGGAGAGCCGAGCTTCAGTGGCCTTTCTTACACGCTTTGCTATTTGTCCACATTGCTGGCACTGACCTGATTCTTTTTATTGTTGCAGCGCAAACCGATTTGAAATCACATGATGAGACGGATGCACCTTGGAATGTCAGTGATTTTCAGCTTTAACTCACAGTTTTGTCAGAGTGCACATTCAATTCCACTTTGGATGATGATGTAAAGTCTTGACATTTTTTCAAAGCAACAGCTTTGTCTGGTGCTCTTTAAGTTGCGGCAATCATAAAGCGAGCATGAAATCATCAGTAACAGCCACAGAAGGAGGGGGGAGGGACGACATCCAGCCCCTCCTCACCAAGAAGTAATCGAGTTCCTGTGAAAGAAGCAAAACAGCTCCTTACAAAACCAGGAAGGAAAAGACTGAAAATGGAGCAGCTATGAGGCACCTAAATCTAGCCCCTTTTGAGTAACTGAAAACAACAGTCATACAACGCTAATGAGATTACATCAAACTCCCACAGGAAAACCTGTCCCAGAGTGATGAGGTGAAATACTTGACTGAAAAGAATGTAAACACGGTGAAAACAGGCTGTATTTAAATTTCTTCTTTTTATGCACTTTTTTATACTTATTTGTTAAAAATAGAGAGTGCAAATGTATTCTACATACACTTACTAGTCACAAGCGACAAGACCACAATTCCTAATTTTGATTTACCAAAATTTTTTCCCCTTAAAAACCTGGAAAACCTAGAAAACATTATCCAAGTAAATCCCAATCTTCACTGTGCTCATTTTATCTCAAGTGAATTCTATTTGCACATCGCAAAATTACACATTTCTCCCAGAGTGCTTTACAGTCTGTACAGCACATGACACCCACTATCCTTAGACCTGCAATTCAAATTATCTGAGTTTGGATCTTATACACCCTAAAACCCACTGAGAATCCCCTGAAGTGTTACCTGCATCTGTCGGATAAAAATGCAGAGCGGCTTCAGTTCTCATGTTCGAAACCTGTAACTACAACCTGAATATGAGATCTGAGCAAAGAGAAATGAATATTTGATCAAATATTTCTCGCTGACACAATTGAGAGGGGGAAACACAAGGTTTGTACACACTTTCGCACGACCAGAGATCCATAAAATAAAAACAGAAAAAAGAAGAAAACATTGTTCAGGATATCTCTGTCTTTCAGTTTTATCATCTGATGCAATACCATTTACTCTCCAGAAATATAGGAATGTACAAACGTATTCAGAATAACAGTCCTGAAGATAAAGATCACATTTAGTGTTATGCTGATTTTACCATAACAAATCCACATGGACACAAAGAACAGGCTAAAATGGGGTTTTCTCTTTCAGAAATGTGGTCTGGGCAACAGTAAAGTAGAGGTTCTCTGAGAAAGGTTCATAGTTTGACGTGATATTAAAGGTGTTTCTGGTGCATTGGAGGTTATTGATAATTATCTTCATTGTAAGAAATAATTCTTTAGGTTGGGTTATATGCATTTGCAGTCATTTGTTTGCAGTCACAAACTCCCACCATACTCATTAGCTCTTAAATTACTGACGGTGGTCCAGACACCGTGTCTGTAATGAAACAATTAACTCCTCATCTGGTATTTTCATCCAACAGCTCTTGAACAACAGATCTGCCAGCAGCCAGGAACACAGGAGTCATACAGGGGTCAGGGTGACAGGGAGGCGAGGGAGGCAGGGAGCAGCTAAAACAGGTAAACAATGTAATTCAGGGAATGCTAGAGACGGCGACAGCTGACAGAGAAGGCGAGGCAATAACAAGAGACGTGAACAAGTCAAAGGTCAAAGAGAAGGAGGAGCGTATGGCAAGAGAAGAAAGCTGAAACAATAAAGAGACTGATAAGATGAAAGGCCAAGACGAGGGGACGAGAGTCAAATTCGAAGTAAACACCCACCATACCATTTTCCTGTCCTTTCTCATCTCTTCAGTGCTCACGGGAGAAGGTCAAAGGTATGAGAATTATGTAAGCTATCGGCAGAGTGGGCCACAGCATGGTTCTTAGGTGAGCTACAGGACTCTTGCAGAGTTTAAAGGCTATCCATAAGGGCGTGTATAAATCTGGATGTCGCAGTCAAAACAAGCACCCCTACCACAAAAACAGCAAAGTAGTGAAATTCTTCTGTGCCTGGCAAGGTAGAAACTACTTATGCTGAACATACCATGTTGAAGCCCAAAAATATGTACAATAGGGTTACTCGTGTTTCTATTTGTACTACTGTTGATCCTTTAGCTTAATCACTGCACCAGAAAAGAAACGGAGTGTTAAACAATTAAATTGTCTGTTTGAGCTTTTGCTGTGTTTTTATTGCTTTTTTTCCCCCTTCAATGAGAATGCCATTGATGATCCCTTTCCTATTTGAGACTATTTTAAAGCCAGCGAGCATTTGACCTACACATTAGGTATCGTGCACAGGCTTGCTGTTTGGGCCAATGCACGAAAGCGCATCTCTACAGCTTATGCTCTGGATGAATTCCTATAATCCTTCTTCCTGCGTAGGCACAGAGCTGTGCAAACAGACACCGATGTAAATCCAGATTTATTCTATTTGCTGGTGAGCAAAAGCCTAGCATACTAGCATACCCGAAACATGCACTTGGTCATTTGCAACTCTCTAAATTTCTTTTCTTTATTTCTCCTAACATTCAAATCTCAAATTAACATCATGAATTCATTTTGCTTTAAAATTTACCATTTAAATGGTTTCATGAGCAGGCTGTAATAAAGGAGACATGAATCAAGACTCTGAAACAAGTCTAAAATCTGATGCACTCCTTGCAATTCACCAGTGGATCAATAGAAATAGCTCATGCCAAACAAGAAACTGAGCAGTTTGTCAAACACTGTAGGACATCCTCTATATTTTTATGTGCTACCAATTATTTAGCTTGATAGGTCAGTGCGTGGCATTCTTCAGTAAATAAGAAATCAACTTCTTTTACAGTATAACAACTAGCAGCATACTGTCTCCTAGGTGTGCCACTGCATGGTACAGCATTTCTGCATGACGGTTTCCTATTGTATGTCCAAATAGCCCATTATGGACAACGCCATTTAGCACGTAATCAGGTCTCAATAAGTAACACTATTTCAACAGCGCCTGGATCAATGCTCCCCAGAGTTGCGCGTGGCTCAGGAGGAATCGATGTGGCCTTTGTCAGAGGAGACTCATTCGTGTGCTGTGCTCTGTGGTGCAAATGCAGATGCCCCAAGACAAAGATATATGGAGGAGGTGGTGCTGCTGCATCAGGAAGAAAGAGAAGGGAATGGGGGAGGATTATTATGACATAGTATTGATCCAAGTTGGAAAACAAGGCCAGGATGCAGGAAGCTGCAGGGAACTATGCTCAATCAGTCTCATCCCTGTTGTCAGAAAAAGCAAAGGACTTCCCTGGAAAAACAGAAGAAACAAGAGGATAGGACGAAGGAAAATTTGTCCTATCTTTGATAAATCTGGACGACACTAACAGATACATGTTAACTCACTCACACAAACTGAACATAAGGCAGAAAAAAGAACTATTAGCAAAGAATCTACATCATGAATGTGTCACGGTTAATACCACAGAGTATTTTGATTTATCGTGATATGATTTAATGTCAACCCAACTCCACAAATGGTATTATATAACAGCCAATTGCAATTAGAATGGAACAGCGTCCTCGAAGCAAAGTCTGAACATAATCCAGCCAATGTGTGGACAGAATTACTCGGCCCGGTCGCTTAATCCCTCCATCCCTCATACTCACCCCTAAGGGCAATAGGAAATTGAATAGCAAAATACGTGCGCAACATAAAAAAAAAAGAGCAAGCTGCGTATGTTGTAAAGTCTGCCCCATTCACGTCTGTTCTCACTGACAGTGTGTGCATCATGTTGGCACAGACCATTGATGATGCAGAGTCACAGATGGTTTATGATGTTGACCAGATTGTGTCTCTGCACCCTGGAAAAAGGCTTACTGACTCCAAGGATTACTGATGTCTTGTAGAAAATTGGCCTAATCCAAACGAAATCCAGTGAGGAATTTTTTTTCACGACTCGTCCGAGTCGTTTGGTTCCGACTGTTCTTTTAACCACACGCAGACACGTTTGACAAATCTTTTGTCCTCACGCTTCACCGGCTGAGGCCTGAAGACATCAATCTAACAGGAGTTATTAGCCAGTCGGGACTTGACGTGTCTGCACGACAGAGGCATTAAAGATGCGAGATAAGTAATCCTTCCCAAATGTTTAATGACAAAATGTTTAAACTGCATTTACCATTGTTCCTGGTTTAGTGATTTCTGAAATAGCATTTATCAGCTAACCACATGATTAATTCTCTTTAACAGGCTGACATTTAAAAGGTATCATCCACACCAGTAATTCACCAACATTTTAGACTACGCAATTTCACCCCAAAAAGCTCTACATCAACAAAACTATTACTTGATATGAGAATGATTTCATCTTTAACCATATCTTTGTGGCTTTAGAGAAACAGTTTACATTTATGCTTTAATAAAACATTAGTCTGTGCACACTCACAAAAGCAACAGGCTGGTGGTGTTATCAACCAGTGTCATAGCAACCTTTGTTAGCTACACTCTGCATCTGTGCCTCTCCCTTCTTCTCTTCCCTCTTCCCCCTACCCCCGTCTCCCTACTCCTCACATCTGTGATACACTCAGTGCCGTAGCCACAGTCCCTAAGCCACCTCTTAAATTTCAACCATCCAGGCAACATCTAGTCATGCCAACTTTTCTGTTAGTGTAGTGTAGTCTTTTCTTTGTCCTAAAGGGTCCCGGATGCCTGCTGCCAATTAGCCTCAGCTTATGACCCAACCGTAACCAAGCGCTTCCTCCCAAATAAAGCCCCTTACATAAAGGGATCATGAGTAGGACATATGCCCTTATGCCTTGTGACACTGGCGCAGATCCCACACCCCCGCAGCTAGAGCTTGTGGATGACAGATGATGTGGAAAACAGCAACTAGGCGCGGGGGGGGGGGAATGGAAAAACAAAAACAAGAATAAACCCCCCAGCATTTATTTTTACATGAAATGATTAATTGATTGGTGTATAGTACAATGCAAATGTGTTTGGCATTAAAATTTGGTTGCTTTACAAAATGCGCCATGAAAAGTTTCTTCTTGACAAAAGAACAAAGACCTCAACAATATTTGGTTTATCAAACATTGAATGCGTTCTGTGCCTTTGAAACAATTGCCCCCTAAACTAAACAACTTGTCTCCTGTGTCGCCCATCTCATTTGATCCCAGACTACCTCCCTGATATTAACATAAGGGGTCTGTGGGGGCAACGCCATCTGTTCCAAAAGGTGTAAGAGGGTTCTTCATGACTCTGTCTTTATGTCAGAGGTCCCTGGCATCCTACAGAGTGAATCAGAGGTAATCAGGCTTGCTAAGCATCTAACACTAGCACAGTACTCTGTCTTCAAGACATACTGTGTTCCCTAGTGATGTAGAACTTGAAGGTCTCTAGACAGATCAATATATACTATGGTTAGGAGGTTTCAGATTGGGATTTAACGTGCCCCTTTCTAAGTGCAATGGATTGTTTTTCGTCATTAATGTACCAGCGGCAGAATACATCATCCCTACGCAGGGCAGAGGGGGGTAGGGAGGGCGCAATGGTGTTGCCACAGATAGCACTGTTCATAAATAACATGGTACCGAGGAAAGGAGGAGATAAATAGGGATGAGGGTGCTCGCCATCTCCTCACACTGACATACAAATGCTCTGATCCTTCCCATCAGCAGGGCTGTGATTTGATCTGCATATTCTGCAGAGGGATGTCGCTGTAGTTTCTGTGCATTATGTTTATGTTGCCAGTTTTATTAGAATTTATGGATTGCCCATCTGCTGTCCATGGTTTCCAAGTGCATAGAAGAGAAAGAAACAAATTAGAAAAGGAATAAAATGAATTCTAATTGACAAGATCAGGATCTGTATCAGTCAGTCCCAAGTCCCTCTCATTTTTTACTGCCTGCACTCTCCTCTAGAGTCTCACACCCTTTTTCAGCGCATCTCATATTCTTTCTTATCCTATCTGCCACTTTATCCTCTTTTCTTCTCTTCCTTCCTCTATTTCTATCCTCTTAGATCATTTTTCATACCCTTTCCCACCCAGTCTCTGCTTGTGTGGTAAACTCTTCTGAGCAACAAGAAGCTGTTGTGGTAATAAAAGCTGCCTCTGAGCCAAACTGCATGGTGGGAAAAGAGCAGATGATTGTACCACAGATTGCAGTTTGTGACCTGACACCTTCAGATCTTAAGGTTGGAGCATGGTGACCTTAATGTGGTGGAGATGTAAGCCTGATAGCCCCATCTGAGAAGGGTGGTGATGATGGATATCTACGTAATGGAGATTTTCCTTCACTCCTCACCTTGTAGCCTTACAGTTTTCTTGAATATACACAGACTGCATCTAAAGAGTCTTGAAGCAGTTTTAATCTTTTTAAGCTGAAACAATTTCAAGCAAAAAAAGGAAGTGCAGGATTTTTTAAAAACCACATTAGCACTGAACAAAGCTACCCTGGTATCTATAGACCAAACACTTTACATCGTAGGCCACATACACACTTTGATCTTAAGTGGCCCAGACCAGTGAAACTACCCTTTCTGTCAGTGTAAAGAAGTTTAACTACACATCTAATCCTTGAGATATCTTAATGTAGGAAAAAGATGTGCAATTTCAACAGTATGTCTCGGTTCTTCTACATGATAAAGAAATGCTGCTTCAGTAAACTAAAGGAATCTGTCAAAAGTTCCAATAGATGTAGCACACTGACTAGAGCAGGGCGATATGACCAAAAATATTTATCACGATATACATTTGAAAATTTGCGATAACGATATAACTGACGATATAATTGACACTAGACAAAATACTTTACAACTCCACAACTTTATTAGTGCAAAAAAAACAAACAAACCATCAATGTATTTTCACTTAAACAAGCAGCTGTTTTTTATGTGCATTAAAGTTATATAGAAATTTAACAGTGGAAATGCAAATTCCTTGCTGACAGTTTAACCAAAAGGCATTTCCAGTGAAAATTGGTCGACATATCCTAAGCATAACCATGTATAATATCCACAAAACTTAAAAAGCGGTTATACACACACAATACGGTAATATTATGTTGAAGCACAGTACGTATCACTCCGCGAGGCTCCTGCCTACGATAGCCGTAATGCTCCGACAATCCATCGAGTGGTGCGGGTTTGTAGCTTAGGAAAGTCGTACTAAAACATTTGACAGATTTTCGAGCGCCGTGTACCACATGAAATCATTTAGAGGTCAGTAAACACAACCAGAATTCATACATAAGGCACACGGGATTATAAGGGGCACTGTCGATTTTCAGGAAAATCAAAGGATTGATTTTAAGTGTGCCGTATTTTCCAGAAAACACGGTAATAACGACGGCCCGCTAGCATGCTCTACAAAAATCGTGCTTTGTTGTGTATCTGACGGATGAAAGTTAAACCAGTTCCACACCACTGAAGTTGCAGCATTTTTACAAACCAATTCTGGTTCATCCGTTTCATTAAACGATCCACTTTCACCCTTCTCATTCTCCGTCGCCGCCATGCTTTTTCCGCCATGTGCGTATGAAAACAAAGGCACTGTGCATGCGCGTTTTACCCATATTCTATCGCGATATTTCATTTTCTTATCGTTGCTCAACATTATACCGTTATTACCGTGAACGGTATGATATGGCCCAGCCCTATCACTGACTATCCTTTAGTTATAAAACAGAAAATGTTTTTTTTTGGTGTGGACTTCTTGTTAAAAAAAAAAAAAACAAAACAAAAAAAACCCTGAAATTTTTTTAGTCAATGGAAAGAAAAGAAGTAATTTGATTTTTTATCAATAACTTCAATACAGTCGTATTGGTATGCCATGGGGGAAATCTTTATCAACAGGAAAAGCTATAAAACTTCGACTTGAAAGTCTAATAACTTAAGCCCTCCTTCACATTTTTCAAAACCTTCCAGTGGGCTAGACTGCACCCTTTGCTGGGCCAATTCTGGCCCCTGGGCCTTATGTTTGACACCCCTGTGGATTTCTTTCACTTGCAGATGGCATTATTCAAATAGTCGATGCCAATCCTCCCAAGGTCACAAAAACCCGTTGCCAAGAGAACCGCTCAGGAGTTTAGGATTGCAAAACTGTACCAGGGGATGAGGAGTGGAAGATTACTGGTTGTGTTGTTAATACTTGTGTGAAATGAGTACATCTGATCCCATACAGAAGGCCTGTGTTTTGTTTGGATCACAAAAACAGAAAACAGAGCCCAGTGGTCAGTAGATGTAGTATGATATATATTTAAACCTGTTTCTTTATGTTTGTCACTTTTCACAAATGCTGAAAATATGTCGCTCCTGGACGAGATATGTAAACTTTATTGCACTGCTTTCGCAAGTCTGATAACTGTGTCTTGGAATTGATTTAGCTCAGTGAGGTTCAGACTTTGAATCGAACGTCTTACCAGAGATGCTTATTCTAGCAAAAAAGAGGGGTTTTTTTTAAATTTTGTTTCTATTTTGTTGGCAAAAGAGTAAAGCTTGCAAAGACATTCTTGGCCATTGCAATAAACTCAAAAAGCACTAAAAATCAAAACTGCCTTTGTAGCTAACACTTTAAATGTGAAACAAAAAGTTTATGAACTCTTTATTTTGTAGAACACAAACGCAAAAACTAATTTAAAGACTGTTTATATTCTTACAGTATTCAGACTGCAGTGTTCTAAATTATAAAGTTATACTTTCTAATGTAAAACACATTTCTGCTGTAACTCATATTCTGTTAGCATTGTAGATGTAGATGTGCCCTATCCAACAAAATGAAGAATGAAATCAGTTTAGCTGTGTTTTCCCTCCTCCTCATTTGCATGAATTATAACAAATCAGCAGTAAGGAGAAGTTGCTTCTTGTTCTTAATCAATGACCTACTGCTGCACATTCCCTACAGCACTTAAATCTTTGAATATTTTAAGGGCTCACTGTGAAGACTGATGGACTATTTCAACTTTTAAATAATTAAAGTCAAATAGACTTATAGTGGCTACTTGGCAAATACAGGACCTTTGACCAATACAAAAGATTTAAATAAAAATAATTGGAAAATAAGCATTCCCTGTTTTTGTGATTAAATGGTGTCAAGCAGTTGACTTTTGTTCAGTTTTACCTGGAGTGCACAGTGTAGATCAGACAAACACGAAGTACTATTGTTCAGAGGCATGCACTTACAGGAATGTCCATTGCTGATCATTTCTCTCGCTGATCATTTCTCTCGCTGATCATTTCTCTCAGAGTTCAGATTCCACAAAGTATAAAATGACCAAAGTGTCATTACGTTAGTATTCAAACTTTATACAAGTTTTGAAAAGAAGCTCAAGTAAAGACTTCATACTTGTTTGTTTCTATCTCACTAGGAGGACAAAGAAGAGGACGGCTGAGCTGGGGGCTGACAGCTTTGGGAAGCTCTGGGCAGAGGTAGATAAAGATATCAGAGTGGTTGCGTACACACACTGACAGAAGCTTGATGGAAGACGGGAGCTTTTATGATTCTAAAATATCCAGTGTTTCTGAATATTTTAACTAAGAAGAGTAAGAAGAATGTGAGGAACTGAACAGAAGACGTGCAAAATAAGACTGCAGGGCAAAAGAAAAACTGATCTTTAGTAAAATGAGAACATTATGATTACTATGTATGTCCTCAGCTGTGTTACATCACAGGATGATATGATTGCACTAGGGTCAGTGTTGGGTTATATTTTTGGTGTAAACGTTGTTTTTTTTTTTTTTTAAGCACAGCAGAGGACTGCAGTGCTAGTCAGTAATTAAGAGCACTGATCAATACTGCAAGAGAACAGCACACATTGCTGCAAATTCTATATATCCAAACAGGCAACGACTAGCCAGTGGACAAAGTACACAGTAAGACACACAAACTTAGAAATGGCACAGTTTAGTGTGACAAATCAAAAATCTTCCTATACAAGTTCTGAGCATTGCAGATAAAGCCCTGTGAGGATACCAATTTCAGATTCACAGCTCCACATTCACTTTTAACCCATGTTCAGAGAAGCACGTCAGGAAACAGGGAGTGAGGCAGCACTGAGGCATGCGTGGAAAAAAGCCCTGAAATCAGCAGGCCTTGGAGCAGAAATGGCCTGGCAGATCTGCGAGAATCCAGAGACAATTCTTTGTCTCACTACAGCTGCCTCCGAGCGTGCGTGATAGAGGCCAGATCTAATCAGCACACTTGTACACAGAGCTGGACACACACCTGTTATTGTAAGACTACAGCGAAAATATGCCAGACTCCTTCATTTAATTGTTCTACATCAGTAAACTGCCACTGGGATTTATTAGGTAAAAATCTAAGGGGCCAAATGAAGCACGAGAGACACAAAGACAGAATGCACGCACAATTCATGCTTCGGTTCACACAAAGGCTTCATACGTGAAACACATGGATAAATCTGCTTACAGGAACGGCTGCTCCTAACAAATAGTCACAACAAACTAGCACATGTGTACGCCCTTTCCTCCAATACACATACATACGTTAATCCATAGTTCATTTAACAATGACTTGGCACTGTGCTCACTGAACTACAAAGCAGTATGCTTGTCTCGATGGCGTGTATGTGCATGTGGGTTAAGTACTGCCCCAGCTGGGTTTCAGCAGCGTGCAGTATAACACTCCTCTGTTGTTCTTCCTGACCCCCAAGACGAGCCTTGGCCAGGCACGCACAGCACCAGTCACAACCCTAAACTTCACCTAACTGAGCTAGCCCTCCACAGACACACACACACACAAAAACACACATCGTTTGCTCCAAAGTGCTTCCTCCCTCCCTGAAGTCTGAACATGGATCAAGAGAACAATAGACTCCACTAGCCCACCCTCAGTTCCCTCCCTTTCTCAAGAGTGATATTTCCTTAGGTTGTGTAATATCACCCCTGAGCATAAAAAACTGTGCAACTTTGACTGAGTGAAGAGTTCTTGGCCCAAAGGCAGTGATGGTGACTGGTTGTCACTACATGTGAGTCACTCCTCTTGGCTTGCATAGTCAACAGAGCAGAGCGGAGTTAAGGATCACCAAACGTGCAAGAATCTCATTGTTCTGTGGCCAG